>NC_091754.1:37381904-37486904 GCF_043380555.1 Nothobranchius furzeri
TCGCCTCTGTCAGTGCGCCCCAGGGCAGCTGTGGCTACATCGTAGCTCATCCCCACCAGTGTGTGAATGGGTGAATTGTGTTGTAAAGCGCCTTGAGGGGTTCCAGGACTCTAGAAGGCACTATATCAAATACAGGCCATTTATACAGGCATGTGTGTGTCACACAACCTCCCTCTCAGCCGTCAACCTCCTCTAGGGAGGCACCGCAGAGCCGCTCAGACTCCATTACCCAACATCCCTAGCGCCAGGCTTCCGTTTCACGTCACCCGCCAAACCTATATAAGGAAGTGCCGCACAACGCCAGCTCACTCAGTCATCGTTCTCACCGAACTTAACCTAGAGTCTTAACCAGATCAGCTCAGATCACGAAGCCTGTTCAGATCAGACCAGCCAGATCTCAGAATCCTGCCTGCTCGTACAGATCAGCTTCAGACCAGTAGTCGCCGTGTTCAGCTGTGTCACCATACAGCTGCGCACCCGGCTCCCAGATTAAACAGCGTGTCCATTCAACCCGGCGTCAGTCACTCCGCGCTTGGGTTAAAAGCCACGCCACATCCAAACTCTCGCCCCGCTCGAGTCACCCCGTTACAGTGTGTGTATGCGTGTGTTTGCCCGCACGTGTGTGTGTATGCGTGGGTGCGTGCGAGTGCGTGTGTGTGTGTGCGTATGTGTGTGTGTATGTGTGTGTGTGTGTACACGCATGTGTGTGTTTGTGCGTGCGTGCGTATGTGTGTGTGTGTGTACGCACATGTGTGTTTGTGCATGCGTGCGTGCGTGTGTGCGCACGTGTGTGTATGCATGTGTGTATGTGTGTGCGCGCGCATGTGTGTATGTGTACGCGTGTGTGTGCACGCGTGTGTGTCTTCTGGGAGGAATGTTGATGACAGATGGTTATGGACTCCCTCTCTGTGTGTCTCTCTTTAGCATCTCTCTCCTTTCATCTGTTTTCTTTCTCGTAACAAACAACAATACAGCTTTTGTGTTTATGTTTACGTTCAGCTGCATGTAAACCAGCTCATCCTGATCTTGTTCTGATGTAGAGGGTTAACATTTTGATTCAGGCATGCTGAAAGCTGTTTAACGTCAATTTAATGTGGAAAATGTCAACACGTTTGAAACTTCGTTCATTCATTAATAACCCTAACCCTAATCCTCATTGAAGTAGTTTAACTTAAAAAAATTCAACCCCATGAAGTTATTGTAGTTCATAATCAAAGTGAATTTATGCTGTTACAATTTTCAAATGATAAATGACCCGTACTTGTATAGCGCCTCTCAGAGTAAGGACTCCAAAGCGCTTTACACTACAGTGTATCATTCATCCATTCACACACACATTCACACCCTGGTGGTGATGAGCTACAATATAGCCACAGCTGCCCTGGGACACACTGACAGAGGCGAGGCTGCCGAGCACAGGCGCCACCGGTCCCTCCGACCACCACCAGCAGGCAAGGTGGGTTAAGTGTCTTGCCCAAGGACACAACAGCAGAATTTTCTGTCCGGAGTCGGGATCGAACCTGCAACCTTCCGATTACTGGACATCCCGCTCATCCTGTTGAGCTGCTGCTGCCCCAAATATATTTCTTTTCAGGCAGAAAATCTGAGAAAGCTGAGTGATCAAATATGGACGTTGGCCCTGTTCTGATAAAATAAATGCCCAAAATAAATAATATGAACCGGTTTAAGATTATTTTTGAATAATGTAGATGATAATAAGTCACTTCAGAATAATCTAGCAAATTTTAGAACATGTTGTCACTGCAGAATAATACAGAGTAAATGAAAATAATTAAATAATATAGTATATGTTTATAAAACAGATTACTGTAGAATATTTTTGAAAGGCTATTGAACAATAATATTTCTGATTAGCGATAGGTACCGAATTCGGTACTTTTTAAGGTACCGACTGAACTCCATAGTACCGACTGAGCACCAGTTCACGTCATTTGAAACGGTGCCTCGTTTCGGTACCCATCCTTCATAACAAGAACTTGCCTAGACAGCTGCGCATGCGCAAGAGCGTTATGTCTTCTGTCGCTGCGAGCGAGTTGTAAACAGAGCAGCATGGTAGAAAGAACGCACGCTAAAGCTTGGGTCCACTTCACTAAATGTGATGGGTAACTGGGTGATGATGAAACCAGCGACAACAATCTAAGTGAGACATCCTCATCTTAATCTGCTCCGGTAGGTAAATAAAATGTTTAAGATAACATTAGCTTGATATGTTAGCTTCCGTTTCACTAATGGTGCGTTCACTTTCTCCTCGGAACTCCGAATTTCTGACTAGAAGAACATGAACGCACTCTAAAGTTTGGCTTCACTTTACTAAATGAGACGGGTGATTGGGTGAAGATGAAACATGCGACAACGATCTAAGTGTGAGGCATCATCGTTTTAATCTGTTCCAGCAGTTAAATAAACTGTTTAAGATAATGTTAGCTTGACATGTTAGCTTCCATTGCCACCATTGTTGTCAGCTAATGGTGCGTTCGCTTTCTCCTCGGAAATTCTAACTTCCCAGTGGGAAAAATCAAATGAAAAAAGACGGCAAAAGGATGTTTGCTTCAGTTTAATTATCAACTTCTAAAACTACAAGGACAATGTTAAAATACAATCTGTTGTATGTTATTTATCGTGATATTTATCAAATATGGTTATATATTGAGAAAAATATGTATTTAATTATAAAAGAGAATTAAAATATTAAACACTCAAAAGTATCGAAAATTTGGTACCGTTAAGTACTGGTATCGATTCGTAGGTACCGGGAATTAGTACCGAATCAATTCAAATGTCAAAGGTACCCATCTCTATTTCCGATCAAATGAAGAATATTAGAATATTTCTGAATATTTTATATTTGAGGATCAGCCTCAAGGTCATCTTCCTCCTGTTCATCATCATCACTGATGGTGAGAGTTGTTTGCGCAATAACTGTCCTCCATCTTCCACAAACATCTCAGTTTAAAACTGCAAAATGTATTCAGTATCATAACTGGTAATATTACCGTTACCATGAACATGACTATGTCTAAAGAACAATAGAGTTGACCTAAAATTATGGATAATTTATTTTACTTGTTCAAATATGGCAGATTTGATTGTCATGCTAAGATTTACAACACTTACATATCTATTTAGCACAACAAGTCAACCTTGTGATGTGAGAGTTTCACAAACCTAGCATTGTTAGTTTTAGAGATCTGACCGTAAACATGAGAGGAGACGAGCAGTTTTCTGGCTCTGCAGACACACCAGTACTTGTCACGTCTTAGCTCCGTGCTGATTGGTTGGGTAAATCTTTGTGATTCTAAGCATGCTAACCGCTAACATCCGGTATGCTGTGCAGTCCCTTTCACAGACATGACGGTTTACATCCCAGCCATCTTCACCTTCTTCTGCCATCGCTCAAACCTCCACTACAAATAACATCATCCCCTACAGTCTTTCCACGAAGACAGCCACTGCTTTCTGCCCAGTAGTGGCCACCCAGATCAGCCTTTGAACCACCGGATGAAGAATACATCATGGCGAGAAGGCAATGTATCTCAAAAGTTTGGGAGCTTTTTACAAAGACAAAAGAGAAGCATGTAGAGTGAAACTCCTTTCTCAGGAGCACATTGGCGATGGAAGCACATCATAGAGAAGAACAAAGAGTTGCCTCTGTAAGCTAAGCTGGCTTCTAATATCAACAGAGAAGTACTTGCATTCATCGGCATAGCAACAACAGTAACGATGGTGATTTTATTACCTTTAGAACGCTTATGCATGTCACGTGTTTGCTCTAACGTTACAAACGCTAATGATTTATTGTATCCCACTGTAACACCCTGCCATGAGCCCAGTCCTTGGTTTCTTCTTGTTCTATTTTGATATCCTTCTCTCTCCTTTGTGCCACTTCCTGTCCTGATTTGTCCCAGGTGTGTCCTCTAACTCATCGTTCCAACCAGCATCAGTGTTTTGACTTAGTTTTGGTTTATTCCACTTTGTCTCTTGCCTGCCGACTTTTTGATGAGCCGTTTCTGACCACGGACTGATGGAGCCTTGTTTGCGGGTCCAGCTCTGAACCTTTTGACACCCACTACGTTACAGTTTTTAAAAAAGCGTTCCTCCTCTTCAGTGGACGAGCTTGTTACAAAGCCAAAAAAGATTTTTTAGCTGTGAGTCACTTTTGTGCTAATTTATGTTTGGTTTTAGGTGCCTACCTCCATTTGACTGAGCATTCGTGTTTACAGGTAACTAAGTCATTGAAAAGTTATTTGATAAGCGATCATCTTGACTTTATTATTAGATGACACATAACAGATATGGGTTTATTAGAGCACGCTGGTGCAATAAGCTATACTTTTACATATGGCACGATTAGTCGACTATTATAGTAGTCGTTTGTGGCAGCCCTAGTAGCATGACATGGAGACGGAGTCTACAACAAGTGTGTCATATAGTGCAGCTCAGCCAGGATCCATCAATGCAAGCTGTGTCAAGATGTGCTGTGTGTGTCAGTGTAGTGTTCAGAGCATGCAGGCACTACCAGGTGACAGACCAGTGCATCAGACGACGTGGAGGAGGACGTAAGAGGGCAACAACCCAGCAGCAGGGCCGCCACATCTGCCTTTGTATGAGGAGGAGCTGGATGAACACTACCAGAGCCCTGCAAACATGGCCTCCAGTGGGCCACAAACATGTGTCTGCTCAAACGGTCAGAAACAGACTCCATTAGGGTGTTATGAGGGCCAGACATCCACAGGTGGAGGTTGTGCTTACAGCCCGACACCATGCTGAATGTTTGGCATTCACCAGAGAACACCAAATCACCACTGGCGCCCTGTGCTCTTCACATATGAAAGCAGGTTCACACTGAGCTCATGACAGACAGGACGGTGTCTGGAGACGCTGTGGAGAACATTCTGCTGCCTGTAACATCCTCCAGCATGACTGGTTTGGCAGTGGGTCAGCATTGGTGTGGGATGTCATTTCTCTGGGGGCTGCACAGCCCTCCATGTGCTCACCAGAGGTAGCCTGACTGCCATTAGGTACCGAGGTGAGAGTTCTTGTGAGACCATTTGCTGTTGCGGTTGGCCCTGGGTTCTTCCTAATGCAGAACAACGCTAGCCCTCTTGCGACTAGAGTGTGTCACTCAGCAGTTGCTACAAGATGAAGGCAGAGATGCTATGGACTGGCCCGCCCGTTACCCGGACCTGAATCCAACTGGGCACATTTACATCATGTGTCACACAATCCACCAACACCATGTCGCACCAGTTTCCAGGAGTTGGCTGATGCTTTAGTTCAGGTCTGGGAGGAGATCCCTCAGAAGGCTATCCGCCATCTCATCAGGAGCATGCCCAGGCGTTGTAGGGAGGTCATACAGGGACACGTAGGCCACACTTCTGAGTCTCATTTAGGCGTGTTTTAAGGACATTACATCACAATTAGATCAGCCTGTAGCGTTTTTTTCCACTTTAGATTTCAGTGTGATTCCAAATCCAGACCTCCATGGATTGATACATTTTATTTCCATTGAAAATAGTTGTGATTTTGTTCTCAGCACATTCTATGTAAAGAACAAAGTATCTCATAATATTTCATTCATTCAGATCTAGGGTGGCTTCCGTTCATCTTCCCTTTTTTTTGTGCAGTGTATATTTAGGATTCTTTCATTCTTTTGAATGGGGCAGGATGTGTTGCTTTTTGAGATCTTTGGGCCTATTTCATGTTTTCAGACAGGTTCTATTGAAGTGAATTCCTGGGGTCCAATATTCAACCCTTACATGATAAATCAGTTCAAACTGAAGTCCCAGAGCAGATGTGTGCATCTCTACCTTTATATTGAATGTGTGGGGCACCAGAAAATGTAGCCATAGGAGCTTATTCACTGTGTTGGAAGGATGACGTTTCTTGTTTAGCTGTCTTCTGTCTCATAAATCTGAGTGTAGGGGAGAACTTCACTCCTCCTGACCCTGAGGGTCAGACAACCTAAATTTGGCATAACTAAATTCCTGGATATCCCAGATCTTAGTAAGAACTGAACTGTAAACGTTGGGTTAACAGTAATATTAACTTGAATACCAAAATTTACCAAAATACTTGAATATCCAAACACAAGGTCTGATGTTTGAGCTTCTGCAGAGACATACTCACCCGACACAAAGGCCACTTTCTCCTTCAGAACAGGCAAAACATCGGAGGCCCTGATGCTGTCGTTCCTGAAGGAGCCTGGAGAGAGACGAGAGGGAGAAACACTCAACATTAATCCTATTATCAGATCAACATTCCTGTGAGGGAACACACGCACACACACACACACACACAAACACACGCACGCACGCACACACACACACACACACACACGCACGCACGCACGCACACACACGTACTTTACAGCCTGCAGGTGCTTCAAGCTCACATAGTTTATTTAGAAAGATAAAATGAATGAATGCGTAAATGAATGGATTAATACATCACAAGTAGAGCTTGTTCTGCTGAATCGTGCATCAACAGCAGGTGAAGGAATCAAGATCAGTTCCCCATCCCTCTGCTGTGTTCTCCCTGTTTTCCTCTCAGCTCATCTGTGCATCCATCTGTCTCTGTATGAATTTTTCTCTCTCTTTCTACCGTTTGTGTTGCTCCCTCAGCCTCCTTACAACTCACATACTCTCAGTAGAAATACGCCCAAATGTCCGTATCATGCTGTGTGTGTGTGTGTGTGTGTGTGTGTGTGTGTGTATGACCGCAAAGTCAGCAGAATTTGTGAGGACTCACACACTGGCAATGCCATCTAATCTTCTGTGGCACCATATTTGTACATTCACCACTTTTATGATCTTACGTGTTTATTTTATTTTTTATTTTTTGTGTGTGTGTGATAAAAAGGTATCTACCTATTGATAAGGTGCTGTATGGGACATAATGTATGTTTTCCCCTCACTCACATCAATAAACTAAAACACACCACTGACAGCATTCAAGGGATGCTCAATTATGGCAAAAATGATAATAACAAGCCTAATAGTCAGTCACCTGACCTGAACGGCATTACATTAATCTCCGGGAACAAAGTAAGGAACCTTGGTATTATCTTCGACCAGGACATGTCATTCAAATCCTACATGAAACAGGTTTGTAGGATTCCCTTCTTCCACCTTCGGAATATTGCTAAGATTAGAAGCATCCTTTCCAGGAGTGATGCTGAAAAACTAGTTCATGCATTTAATACATCAAGACTGGATTACTGTAATTCATTAATCTCAGGAAGTCCACAGAATGTAGTTAAAAGTCTTCAGCTTGTCCAAAATGCTGCAGCTAGAGCTCTGATGAGAATTAAAAAGAGAGATCATATCTCTCCTGTTTTAGCTTCCCTACATTGGCTACCTGTTAAATTCAGAATAGATTTTAAGATCCTTCTTCTCACATATAAATCTCTTAATAATCAAGCTCCATCATACATCAGTGATCTGATTGTTCCATATGTTCCTAACCGAGCACTTCGCTCTCAGACTGCAGGATTACTGGTGGTTCCCAGAATATCTAAAAATAGGACGGGAGGCAGATCTTTTAGCTATTAGGCTCCTCTCTTGTGGGACCAACTCCCAGCTTTAGTCCGTGAGACAGACACCTTGTCTACTTTTAAAACTAGGCTTAAAACATTTTTATTTGATAGGGCCTATGGTTAAAATCTGATGTTAGCCTATATCTGGACAAGTGGGGGAGTAGAGGGAGGTGGAGTGTACAGTCGGTAAAGACGGCTCTCCCTTGCCCTGCCTCCAACATGCCTCTATCTAAAAGGCTAGGTTATCCAGAGTTATCTCTGTAGTTATGCTGCTATAGGCTTAGACTGCTGGAGGATACACTGACCACTTTCCACACTCGACTACTTTCTTCTACAATCTGCTCTTTAACTGTATTATTAAGAGCTTTATATGTGAGAAGGAGGATCTTAAAATCTTTAATATCGTTCAGGTCGGGCGATTGACTATTAGGCTTGTGAATTTCATTTTCGCCATAACTGAGCATCCTTTGAATGCTGTCAGTGGTGTGTTTTACTTTATTGATGTGAGTGAGAGGAAAACGTACATTATGTCTCATACAGCACCTTATCAATAGGTAGATACCTTTTCATCACACACAAAAAAAAACTCAAGACAAAGTTCTACAATAAGTTGTGCATGCAAAAAGTTGCTAATTTGGCAACAGTGTCAGAAGTGCGTTCGATTTGCAACTTGGAGCAGCACAAGAGTAAACTGCGAGGGAACAGCAAATAATAAACTATTTTTTTATAATTGTTCAAAACCCAGATTGAAATTGCGATTAAATTGCAATCAATCGAGCAACCCTATGTATAGATTAGTTTAATTTGACTCACAACAGAAAGGACTCGACTCAACTCGAACTTTATGTTTAAAGCACCTTACAGACGCTTACATGCCACCAAAGTGCTTCACAGACACAGGTAAAAACACAACACATGAAATCCACTAAAAATGAATAAAACACAACCAAATAAAAACATTAAAAGGGAGACTAAAAGAGCAGCACAGTCAATCACTCCACAGATTTGAAATCCAGTTCATAAAATGGGTCTTCAGCTTTGATTTAAAAACTGGTACAGAAGAGGACTGCGTAATGGAAGCTCATTCCATAGTTTTGGAACTGCAACTAAAAAGACTCTGTCACCATGCATTTTCAGCCATGACCGGGGGACCACGAGCAAAGACAAGTCCTCTGAACGGAGTGCCCGAGAGGGAACATATGAGTGGAGTGTGTCTGCCAGATATGTTGGAGCCAAACTATTTAGAGCTTTAAAAAACAGTAAAATTGCTTTAAATGAATCCTAAAAGAAACAGGTAGCCAATGTGGAGCTGCCAATATGGGCGTAGCATGATCAAACTTTCGTTTGCCCTCCAAAAATGTCCCAGCAGCATTCTAGACAAGTTGCAAACGGGCTAAGGCAACATGACTCACTCCGAACAGGATGGAGTTGCAATAGTCCTCAGGGATTCCCTAAGTGTGGTGCGCGCGAGCTGCCGCTAGGGGGTGCGCGAGGTGAAAAGTGTAATGGCTGCGGAGCTCAGAGAAGTCTGTCATATGTCACCATTAGCGTAGCCAGAAACTCATTTGTGGGTGGGCCTAAGAAAAAGTAATTGAAAACAAGTATATTTTGCGCGAGCGCATGTGTGTGTCCTCCGCATGTGCCCTAGCTTCATAATAACAATGTGCCGAGCTTCAGCACTCTGGCCTGCGCACGCCGATATGTTCCGTATATGATCATTTTTAACGATGTTGGAGAAATCTGAAGGTGGCGAGTCATTCTGGCAGATTGTAATTAACACCCAGTCTCATGCAGGTGTTCTGACATTGTAAACCTCACACACAGAACATTGTGGATGTAACTAAATAAATCAAGAAGTGATTCCCATCTGAGCATTTTAGCATTATTATATTATTATATTAGCACCAGGAGCATTGCAAGATTTTCAAAAGTGTGGGGGATATTGTCTGTACCTAAAATAATTTCATGTTATTCATCTTGTTAGTTTAATTTCCATAATAGCGGAGCAGGTGCGAAATTTAGACGTGTCATGCATGTCTCCGTTTTAAACATGTTTAAACTGTTCAGAATACAAATCCAGGCTCTGTCTCGTTAGATTGGTGTAACTAAAGTTTGTACTGAATGAAACTTTACATTAAACAATGTTGAAAAGAAAAGGATTCGATTATCGTTTCCCCCTCATTTACAGTCAGGAAGTACAGCGCAGTGCACATGGCTCGGGGGTTAATCAGGTTTAGTTGTTTCTCTTTGCAACAATCTTCACAGGAAGGCAAAACAGTTAAATGGCAGGTTACAGATATTTACATTACACTGTTTATTTTGACGGATAAACTCAAGGATGCTGATTGTTTTGAAAGAATTACCCCGATGCACACTGATGCGCACACAGATGAGCTGACATTTTAATCGCAGAGGTAACTAAATCAATCAAGAAATGATTCCCATCAGAACATCAGAGCTTTATACTGGACACTGTGTTCAGCGCAGCTTGGAGCGCACACGGTGGACAGTGGGCTGAAGATCTAGAGGGGAGCGCAGCGCAGTGCAGAACCACGGCGCATGCGATAAGATTTCCTCCCACTGAAGCGGTCTGGGAACCCGGTCTCTCTGAGGGATGTGTCACTTGGAAAAATGTTCGCTGATTATGAAACTTTGGCTGAATAGCGCTTGTTCCCGTCTCTAATATGGAGACGCATGACGCATCCAGTCTGAGGCAGAATAGCCTCTTCAGCTCAGAAAGCTCCTCTAGAGACATTTGATCACGCACAAAGTTTATGTGGAGCAGAAGCGGCCGGGCCATGGCAAGGGAAATGTTCCTAGCCTACATGAAGTGAAACTGTTTAATTGTAACATTAATATGTCACTGGTCTGGTTGGTTAGGCCAGTGTTTGATGTGGAAAAAACACACTCAATAAGCGCATGCTGCACAAACTCTGGCACGCCGTCTGAAGGCAGAAATGAGCGCTGCCTCCTCCGTGATAAAAACTTTTGAGGTTTTATAACAACATTTTTCATTCAAGGCCAAATTAAGATATTAGCTTCTATTTTGGCGTATTAAAGTCGAGTCCGCTCCAGCCAGTGACTCCGAACCTGACTAAAACTCATGTTACTGCAGCATTTGTTATTCCAGTCCGCGTGGCAGCGGATTGCAGATTCAGCCACACCATAAAACAGCAATAAGTCGGTCTGAGGCAAAAGTGAACCTCATGGTTATAGCTTTTCCATCTTTTCCCCTATAGACATTTGATTACGCACAAGTAGGTGACCAGTTCAGGTTTACGCAGAGCAGAAGGAAGGAGAAACGTTCCCACTTTAAAAAAAAAAAAACGTTAAATTGCATTGTTGTTGTACCTGGGCACTCTAAATATTTATTAAAAATTAAATCAAAGGAAATTGTAATGGTATTGAATGTTTATTAATTACTATTTAAAAAATGAAAGTGATGGGGAAAAAGGTCAATCATATTTTTTTAACCCTGTCTGTCGAGTGACTGTTTAGCTTGACGTCTGATATATATATATGTATATATATATATATATATATATAGCCATGCCCTGATGTGGGGGGCTGGGGGTGCATCAACATGGTCGGGACATAGAAGGGGGTGTGCGACTAAATAAGTTTGGGAACCACTGGTCCACATTATGACGTTGTGACATTATGAATGCATGCACAACAGTTTCAAGATCCTGTCTGGACAAAAATGTTTTATGTGACCCCTAAAACGGAAGTCTTTATCCATCTTCACTCCCAAATTAACTAAATAGTCCTTCGGGGGGGGGGGGGGGGGGGGGTAATTCACCAGTCCACCAGGACTCAGGAGGTATGAGTGTGATGACTGGGATCAAAGAGCACTGCTTCTTTCTTCCCTTCATTGAGGCACAGGAAATTTTCTGCCATACACGCCTTGACCTCACACAGACAATCTTAAACCTTCGATATTGGTCGCCAGCCATCCTCATCAAAAAGCAAGTACAGTTGACAGTCATCAGCATAATGGTGAAAATCAGTACAGTGTTTCCGTAGGATATCACCCAAAGGCAGAATATACACACAAAACAGCAGAAAGGATGCACCAACACTCACTCTTAGGTTTTATACGTGTATATGAGAGGCTAGTACTTGTGTAGAATCAAGTATTATTTTTTGATATTTGGACAGCTTGCCTCTGATTGGTTAACAGCAACAGCACTCTATCACTGACTCTATTTGCTCTGCAATGTTGATGATTTACCTCCACAAATAACACAAACCTGGAGGAATTCTGCTGTGTGGTGGAGTTGCTAATGCTAACAGTTATCTTTAACTAGCTGAGATGTTCTTTGCTGTTTCCTGGACATTAAACCAACAAGAGCCTTTCCCATTGTGAGTCAAGATGGGTGAATCCATGAATGTTAAGTGACAGTGTGACATTGATCTGTCAGGATTTTCAAATCCTGGAGTTTCACTGTCTATTTTCTATCAGAAGCTAATGCAGGAGATAGAGGTAGGATAGTGCTGGAGTTAAAAGGATTAATAATTTTATCAGTTGCACAATTAATAAAAAACAGAAAATCTCATATAAATACCCCAAAAATGTGGTATTGTAAAAGAGTAAACACTACTGCTTTCCATCTTGTACAACACTGATTTTATTGTGTTATGGTGAGTTGTGTTCTGATGACATTTATATCTTGGGAGTTCAGGCTGCTGAGTCTGAGAGGTAGTTGGAGCTGGAGTTTTGTTCTCCATGCTGCTTTGTTTTGGTCACTCATGTGTGTGTGGAGAGTGGTTTTACGACCCTTCCTGGGGACTTTGGCTTGTGTAAAAAAATAGAAGGGACAATACCACAAGATTTAAACGTTAGAATGATGATCAAGTTTATTTACAACAAACCTTGAATTTTTCCTCCCACAGGTCAGGAATGCTAACACACAAAACTAATATGGCCTGTGGGGAATTTAAACAAAGTACAAATAACTAGGGTTTTCAAAATTCAAATAACTAAAGATGTCCCACTAAAACTGGGCAAAGGCTACTAGGTTCTTAAAGACCAAAATAAGGATCTCTAATGGTACAAACTGGGTGGCTAAACCAAACTGAAGGCAGTCATTTAAACCAAACAAAAAGCCCACAGCACTCTAAATGTAACCAAAAGGGAGATTCTCTCCACACAATAGAACAACTCCAAACTCAACACCAAAACCTAACAGCCTATCGAAGCACAAGAAGCTGTTAGCAAAAATGCTAACAGTAGCTTTACCAACGTTAAGCTCAAGTTACTAAGTTTAAATAAACCAATTCAACCAGAGTAGCGTTGGTAATCTACATAACTAGAATTTAATGCTGTTTGCTATTCAGCTTTGCTAAATCCTGAGAAAGATCAAATCAATTGGTAATGAAACTTATATATATATATATATATATATATATATATATATATATATATAATCGATAGAAGTTCATACACCAACTGGCTTGGTATATATTTAATCAACAGATTAAATATAAAAATATTTAATTTAAGAGATTCAAATTAATAGCAAAAGTTTATTTATTAATTCAGAAGATCTAAAGAGATCTTTGCTCGTTCAATGACCAATATACACCACTCTGTGTTTCATTTCAAACAAGAGTCAGGTTTAAAAAGTTAAGAATTGATTACTAACAATTTAAAGATGACAATTTAAAAGACAGTTCATGAATGACAATTTATAAAAGCTTTGGTTTTAAAACTTGGTATTAAAGCATTCTGTGTCTGGATGAACTAAAAATGAAGTGTGTGTTTGAATGTGTGAATGTAGTCTCAGAAGGTTTCTATCTCAGAGAGAGAAAAACGTGTTCTGGGTGAAAGAATTTGGTTTGCAGCTGAGCTAAATTATTTCTTAATAAAAGGCATTCAGATGCAATCTGTCGGAAGTGTCTACCTCACCCAGTTAGGAGACCCCCTTTTGGATCCAAGATGTCAGGAGGAGATGATGACCCCCAAGCACGAGGTGGGTAGAAGAACCGTAGTGCGACCAAATCGGTCCTGAGATGTCTCCGGGTCACAAAGACTGATGAAACTGGTAGCATCTCAAAAATCAATAACTCTGAAGGAGTTTTGCATCAGCTGGTTGCAGATGGCGTTTCTGTTGAAGCAATTCTATCGGCGTGACAGAAAAGCTTTAGTAGAGGTTTCGAGCGGCCGACTCGATCCTCTGGAATCTCGTGCTACGGAGAGAATTTGGTGAGCTCATGAACTGAACTCGAACTGAGGAGTTAGGTTTTAAGAGACAGACAGCAATCTTATTCTAACGAATTAGATTTTGACATTTAGATTTAACATACCTCGGAACATGCCCTCCCAAGATAGAAAGCTCTGGTGTTATGGAACAAAGACGTGAGTGCAGTTAACTTTAACCTGATTACTGTGTCCTGCATGGTGTGTGCACATGATCTTCTTGCCAAAGAATAATAATTCATTTCAGTAATTACATACATTTATAATGAACCTTAATGATTATTTATGAACATTGTAATGGACAGTGAAAAGAGTTTATTAAAAATGACTTTTTTAAATCTTGAAGTGTCCTTCATCTTGCGGATGGAACAGCAGTCAGATAAAGGCAGTCAGATTAAAGATGGTTTACAGCAGACTTTGTGTCTCCTGTGATGGATAATCTGTAAATAGAAGTACAGCCAGGACAGCTTGACCCAGCTGAGGAAGTGTGGCCTTTGGGTCACAAATGAGGCCATTCATGTCGCTACACCAGCAAACAGACAAATGCAGAGGGGAGACAGCTACCACAAAAACAGCTCTCTTCAAACATCTGAAAGAAGCTTCCTTATGAAGGGAGAAATAATTATTCCATCTCATTTTCACCCAGTGGTACACCTGCTGTCATTTTGAATGAAGCTAACTGTGTTTTGTAGTGCTCTGCTAAAGCAATTAAACTGGTAGCATGCTAGAAGGAAGGCCTAGTTTTTCACCATAAAAATGCCACATTATATTAGCTAACATACTAAATTGTTACAGTTACATACATTTCAAATTCTGGCTGAAAAAGTGCCAACAATGGGTTGAAAAGGTAAGTTAATGGTATGGTTTTAGTTGTTTGACTGTAGCTGGTGTTGCACTACTTTCTGTGACCATCAGATTATGTGACTCTAGGGATGAGCCTGAAGAAAGGGGGATGGACTTATTTCCAAGAGGGTTGACACTACCTTTAAAGAGAAAATGTGTAGTTTTTACTGTTAATCTCAGGAAATAGCCATTAGAATGTTATTGAAAATGAATTAAATGATGCCCAGTTGTTAAAATAGTGGCAGCTCCGTAATATATAACCATAAAAATTAGTTCTAAAGTGAATGGGAGTGGGTCTAAGTCTCAGGGCGACACCATATTAGACACCGTGTTTCCTTATCGTCGCTTTGCTTCCTTTGAACTGCAGCTGATTAAAGTCGGGCGAAAGGACCCGTTCTACTGTGGTGTGGTCTATCGTCCACCTGGTCCAAACAGTTCTTTCCTTCAGGAGTTTAGTGACTTTCTTTCCTCCACTGTGAAACTGTCCAGACTGGTGATTGTTGGTGACTTTAACATCCACGTTGATGATCCCTCCGATCTCTTTGCCATGAATTTCTCCAGCCTTATGGACACCTTCAGCTTTACCCAGCATGTTTCTGGCCCCACACACACCAGGGGACACACTCTAGACCTTGTTTTTACCCTGAGTCTAAATGCTAACAGTGGTTGTCCTGAGGACGTTTATGTTTCAGATCACCATTGCATTTTCTTTAACTTGTCAGTTTCTGCGTCCCCACCTCCTGCTCGCCGTATGGTTAGTCCTCGTTTTCTTAATGAGAGCACGGCTAGCAATTTTTCTGCTGCTTTTGATCTATGCTGTTCTTCTGATAATATCCCAAATTCCTTAACTTCTCAGTTTAACGAGCACTGCCTCTCCATCCTGTACAACATCTGTCCTGTCAGAACCAGATCAGTTCCTGCAGTGAACCCTACTCCCTGGTTTAATGACAGCCTTCGCAGCCTGAAGCGCCAATGCAGAAAAATTGAGCGTTTGTGGAAGAAAACCCATCTCCACGTCCATCTGCTGCACCTAAAGGATCTTCTGACATCCTTTAACTCTGCAGTCAGAGACGCCAGAGTTGTCTGTTTTTCCAACCTGGTGTCCCGGAGCAAAGGGAACCCCAAGGTGCTGTTTAACACCATCAGCAGCAGCACTGTCTCTCCTGCCTCTCCTACAGCCTCCATCCACTCTGTTACAGACTGTGAGAACTTTCTGTCTTTCTTTGTGGACAAAGTCAATAAGGTCAGATCTAGCATCTCTCCTTCAGCCTTATCGCCGCCTCTCCCGACTCCAACCCGGCCCATCATCCTAGATAGCTTTGCTCCGGTTTCTTTGCCTGAGTTAACCAAACTAGTTAACTCTATGAAGACCTCTGCATGCCCCCTCGACATCTTACCCTCATCTTTGTTTAAAAGTGCTTTTCAGTCCATCGGTCCCAGCGTGCTCTCTATAATTAATGCTTCTCTGGTTTCTGGTCAGGTCCCTGCTTACTTTAAAAATGCTGTAATCCACCCGCTTCTTAAAAAAATGAGTCTTGACCCCTCTCTCCATTGCAACTTCAGACCCATCTCTAAACTTCCGTTCATCTCCAAGATCTTGGAAAAGGTTGTGGCTAAACAACTCACAGCTGCTCTAGATGAACATAACATCTATGATAGCTTCCAGTCAGGTTTTCATAGAGCTCATTCTACTGAAACAGCTC
Organism: Nothobranchius furzeri; assembly: GCF_043380555.1. Taxonomy (NCBI): domain Eukaryota; kingdom Metazoa; phylum Chordata; class Actinopteri; order Cyprinodontiformes; family Nothobranchiidae; genus Nothobranchius; species Nothobranchius furzeri. Next base: position 37,398,208 of record NC_091754.1, read on the forward strand.
TTCTTAGGGTCTCTAATGACCTTCGGACTCACAGTGATGCAGGGGACTGTTCTGTTCTGGTCCTGCTGGACCTGACTGCAGCCTTTGACACTGTTGACCATCACCTACTACTGGAGAGGCTGAGAGACTGGGTAGGCCTATCAGGATCTGCTCTGGAGTGGTGCTCCTCTTATCTTTCTGAGTGTTCCTTTTCTGTGGCCATCTCCAAGTTTAGGTCCTCCACCACCTCCCTTACCCATGGTGTCCCACAAGGTTCTGTGCTGGGGCCTCTGCTCTTCCTCCTCTATCTGCTTCCTCTTCAGAACATCCTGAGCTCCTTCAAAGGAATCTCCTACCATCTTTAAACAGATGACATTCAACTGTACATCTCCTTTAAGCCCCATGAGATGTCTAAGCTGCAGCTGTTACAAACCTGCTTAGACTCTATCAAAACCTGGACGGCTGGGAGCTTTCTACAGCTGAATGAAGATAAGACTAAGATCCTCATCTGTGCCCCAGACAAGATGGTTCCCAAAGTCAGAGACTCTCTTGGTCAGCTTGCTTCTCACACCAAACCCTCGTCAGGAATCTTGGTGTGACCTTTGACCCAGCTCTCGCCCTGGATTCTCATGTCAGTCCTCTTGTTCGCTCTTCCTTCTTCCATCTCAGGAACATTGCTAAGCTGAGTCCCATTCTGTTCCGCTCTGAACTTGAGACAGTTCTCCACACCTTCATCTCATCACGCTTAGACTACTGTAACTCTCTTTTCACGTGTCTGAGCAGAACCTCCCTGAACCGTCTACATGTGGTTCAGAATGCCTGTGCTCGGCTTCTGACCAAGTCCTCCAAACACACCCACATCACCCCGCTTCTCCTCCAGCTTCACTGGCTGCCAGTCAACTTCAGGGTTCATTTCAAGATCCTGGTTCTGGTCTATAGGGCCTTAAATGGACAAGCACCATCTTACATTGGTGATCTTCTTCCCTACACCCCCAGCAGGTCCCTGAGGTCCAGTGATCAAATCCTACTGGTTGTGAAGCACCAGACTAAAGACCAAATGTGACAGATCATTTACTGCTGTGGCCCCCAGACTCTGGACCTCTCTCCCCCGAGATCAGTGGACTCCTTTAAAATGCAGCTTAAGACTCACTTGTTCAAGCTGGCTTTTGTGTGACCTTCTTCACTCTCTCTTTATTCTGCTCTCCCCACCTATTCCACCTTCCTCAGGATCCACTGATTTCCCTCTTTCCTATTCACTCTCTCTCTTTCTTTACATTTTTTATCACATTGCTCATTTTAAAAATATTTTTAACCATTTTCTAAATTATTTTTATATTTTTACATTTTTTGATTTTATGAAGCGCCTCGTGATTTTTATCTTGAGAGGCGCTATAGAAATGATATTTTCTTCTTCTTCTTCTTCTTCTTCTTCTTCTTCTATGGCAGCCTGTGAGGTCAAACGCATTTACTGATTTGAAAGAAATATTTACAAAACTTTCTTTATTCATAATTGTTGTTGTTTTACATATTTATGTCTTCACTTGTTGCCAAGGATGAAAGGGAGTCTGATATACTTGTCATTTTGCTAAAGGTTGCCCTCCCAGGGATTTTTGACCCTAATGGTCCTCCATTGATAAAACCTTATTTGAACACAAAAATACTGCTTGCTTGAATATGATTTAGGTATAAACTGCCCCCTATTGCCAGGGAAGATAAACACTTTAATGCACACAGGCTTTATAAGATTGAAAATTCAAGCTGGGAAACAAAGGTCGAACAAAAATGTGGATAAGGACAAAATGGACTTATTGGCAGCAGTTGCTCTTTTATCGCTAAGTATGTGTGCACGAAGCTAATCGTTAGATGAGCTCTTGTGTCAGGTGGCTTGGCTGCCATCCCTGTCCCCAATATGCAGCTCTTGCAACAGGTTCAGGCAGACATTTCAGCTCTCATCTCACTCACGCTACTTTTGGTTTATAAATGTAAGGAGGGCGCCACTTTGGTTGTGCAAAATTTTGTTAAAAAGAGTGGATGAAAAAACGTTTGCGCGCTTCTCGTGATGCTGCCCTGAGCCATCGTCCAGGTTGCCCATATCAAAAACCACTACTGAGCCCAACCCAACCTTGCCATTCTCTCTTCTCTAACATACTCTCATTTACCCTCCTCTCCTTCCTGTTTTAGGTTACATCTTCTTCCAGCTCCTGGAGAGTACAGACGCTTTTTTTCCTCCTCTCCTCCCTATCTTATCCCAAGGCTCTTTGTCTGTCTTTGGGTCGACGGCGCTTCTGCATTTTTCTGTAAACTGGAAATTATTAAAAATGGATCTGGTCAGTTGGTCTCTCAACGCGACTGACAAGCTTTTTTCAACAATGAGAACGGGAAAAGGGGCTCCCGGATGTCCCTCTGGGACAGAGCCAGCTGGGCATATCATGGACTCCAGGAAACAGTGGAACTTGATCTACCTCTCCCAACTGTCTGTAGAGGATTCTGAAGCCGTCTGGAGATTTGTTGTGTTGGTGTTAGGTTTCCAACTTTTTGGCCTGAGCGGTTACCTGGCTTACCGGAGAATTAATGAGCTGTCGAGGAATATTGGCTCAATCCCGGAGCTCACGGATGGATTACACCGCAATGTCAATGCACAGACTCATATAATTGTCGAGATGAGTCGTAAGCTTGGAACTTTGGCTGAGATTCAAACTGGCACAGAAGGTGGTGTAACGTGATGAAGGTTCTCTAATTTGTGGCAAAGGTCACATCTACCCAGCTGGGCAAAACAGTACTTTTAAATCTACAGATTAACCAGGAGCCATGATGTCTGCTCAAGATCATATCCATATCTGCTGCTGTTCCATCCCAGGAGGACACTTCAAGTTCAGGATGATAATAATTAGATGATAATAATTAATAAAACTCATTGATTTTATTACTGTTTAATATAATCATCATAAATGATCACTTGGTTCAGTATAATAGCATTTTAATTACATGAAATGAATTTATGCTTTGGGTATAATAATGATTAATTATGACTGTGGTTGATGACAGTAAAAGATGTGTTCAGCAAAGAAGGTCAGTTCACCTTATCCATCTAACACAGAGTCCAGATAAACGATAACTGCAACACATGTTTTTGACGCATGATCAAAGCTTTCTTGCTGGGAGAGTGGGAGTGTCCTGAGAGCTTGGTAAAACTGTAACCATCACCAGCTTCAAGTCAGTTCTTGAACCAACACCACGGAGGAAGGGAACGGCCGTCCCTAAACCTCCACCTTCTGTTCCAGTCACGCCGACCAGAATAGCTAAGAATAAACGCAACTGTAACCAGCTAACGAAGACTCTACCCAGAGTCATTGATTTCTGAGTTAAGATGAGAACGTCCATCTGCAAACACTCGACAACTGTGCACCGGCGACATCTCTGGACCAGATGATCTGACACTCGCGTCTCCCCTGCCGGACCGAGTGTCATCTTGGATGAACAGCATCCTCCTGATCTCCAGATCCACAAGAGGGTCTCCTGTTTGGGTGAGGTTGAGCACAGGAATGCGTTTGATGCTGTTTTCTCGAAGTAAAAGACTCAGTTAGCCGCAAAACATCATTTTCATCCAGAACGCTTGCTCTCTCCCTGAAAGAAACCTTCTAATAATTCCATTCACGCATCCAAACTCATAATTCTCAATTTAGCTTCCATCCAGCCACAGGTTTGCTTTTAAAACAAGTTTAATATCAAAGCTGGTAAAAATTGTCATTAAATTGTCATCCATGAATTGTCGTTTCAAATCTTTAAGTTTAAAATTGTTAGTAATAAATTTCTTCATTTTTAAACTTGCCTCATTATTGAAACGAAACACAGAAAAGGTATAATATTTCTGGTTATTGTAAAGCAAAGATCCTAGCTTCTGATTCAAAATAACTTTTGCTATAAATGTAACTATTTAAATTAAATGTTAATCTTTGGATTAAAATTAGACCAAACAGGTTGATGTATGAACTTTGATCAATATCAGTATCCGGGATATTTATATATGATCTAAGCCTCATAGGTTAATCTGATTGGTCATTTTTCAGAATCTCCAACTGAATAGCAACAGTGCTGATTCCAGTGTGTAGTTTAATTCTATACAGTGGATTTGATCAAGGATAGAGTTGACGGGTCAGCACGGTTTAGGATTGATTAACTACACCATTATTGGTTCTAGAGGGGTGGAGGACCAACAGAACTTTAAGGCAGAGAGGAAATTATCTCTGTCTGGCCCCAAAACAAGTTTTTATCTGAATCTGGTGCCCTTGAACTTGTGAGGCTGAAGCGATAACTCCCCCTCAGAAGAAATGTGGAATGCTGCCGTCGTCATGGTAACTCTGTCTCCCTATCCCAGCCTGGGCGGGACTGCGACGGAGGTGACGAGCACTGCTTATTGTGGCTGCATGCACTGATGTTTGGAGAGTCCTCTACCCTACCTCCCCACCTAGTGGGCACTTTTGTTGTGTAATGTCTGAAGTCTGTTGCATTTCTGTCTGAGGAGTTTGTTTGCAGAGCAAAGCTGCCCTCCCTGTGGAGGGTAACTCTGAAGTGCCATTTTTTTCCTCCACCTGACTCAATCCTCATTTAAACCCTCTGATCTCTATTAAGGTAGCGCGACTCGGGTTGCGAATGACCACAGTCACCAATTATTGTCACGCGTCTATGCCTATGTATGCATGTCTGATCTCTGAATTGTGTGCACTGAAACTCTAATTTTCCTCTGGGATTAATAAAGTATCTTTAAATTGAATTGAATTGAATTGAATATGGGGGGTCCTGCAAGCCCGATAAAATGATATGATGGACCCAAGCCTTCATAGGTGAATTTCCCCACACATCTCAGATGGACTTGTTTTTGTCTGACTTTCCTCTCTGCTCTATAAGAATGTTTAAAAAAAAAGAGCAAACCACTGATCCACTCCCAGAGAAGGAATCAGAACTCAACAACAGAAACTGTTGGTGTGTTGGTCTCCACAGCAGCTTGTCCACATAAAAACACTCTGAATAAAGTCCAAATGACCATGAACGACTGACACATCCAACGCTTCTCTGAGCCTACGGCCTCATTTACATGCAACTGAGGCTGAACATAACGACTTCACATTACGCCTGCTTCAGTCACCACACTCACTGAGTCAGACTGGAGTCAGGACTGGTCCCAGTATGGTGGATCAGCTTTAAGAACTGTCACATCAGCACTTACATGGATCCATTTAGCTCACTGAAAATCAGTTACAAGGTCATCAGAAAAAAGCTGTCAGAAGACTGAGCGGAAAGGATCTGAAATGACCCAATATAATTAGTAACAAAGCAGAGCGAGGATCTTTTTCTGTGGTAGTAGGGGCTAGCATAAGCTGCAGCATACAATGGTTCAGAAACAAACCTGAATTAAAAACAAAAGTTTTCAGCTGAAGAATTTGTTTAATAAAGGAACTGATAAACCAGGCCGTGTGTGAAAAGTGATGTCCCACCTTGGCTGGGTCACACCCAGACCTGAACATTACTAGACCTGTAGAACTTGAAATATGCAAGAAGATCTCAAAAAGCATGTTGTCATTTCTTCCTGTGAAGAAACCTGTCTGAAGCAACCTAAAAGATCTCATAAAGCAACACATCCTGCTCCATTCTAAATAATTAAAATGCCCCAAATATATAAAGGCTTGCAGGCCTCAGTTGGTTCAAGTTAAGGTCAAAGGTCAGGATTCAACAACAAGATACAAAAAGGACATCCACAATAAAGCTCCAGGACCAAAACTGCTGACCCAACACAACACAAAGACACGTTTAGCTTCTGGGTAACTCCCATAGCAGAAGCATCTGTAAGGTGTGCGTGCCATTCCATCTGGAGTCAGACTCAGGCCGGGTGTACACCGTGCAACTTTTAGACTATTTTGAGCCAATTTTTCTCTTGTGTGAGAATCTCTGAGGTCAGGGCAAGTTTGTGTTATGTAGTATACAGGGGGTAACGACACCTCACAACCAGTTCCCGGTCGGCAATCATGAGGTTTCATGAATATCCAGCATGTTTGATATTTTGCTCGTCCCTCATGAGGTTATTGCACTGATGAAGCAGCACTCCAACCCAAAAGTACCAGAACTGCCCACACAGCACAAGCGCCACCCGGCTCCACCGGTATTTCTGTGTCAACACACGTCATTTCTTTTGTAGCGTCCAGCAATGGTCAGTTTAGGTACAGCCTGACCTTCCACCATCTATTCAACATCTGGTCATTAAGGAGACACAACATTGCTTGTGTTCCCTTTAAACAAGTCTGCCTTCACACCAGCTGGGATTCAGACTCCACAAGTCTAAATCATAACATTAACTTACTTTCCTCAAGGTTGCAGCTCCAGAAGAAAGAAGACCCAGCTCGGATCAGTTGCTAAATGCAAGAGTTATTAATATAAATCATTAATAACTTCTTCTATGACTTTTTATCTATTTAATCATTTTGCTTATTATTACTTGTGATAAAATAGTATAATGAAATGAAATGCTTCATTAATCTAACTCACTGAGTGGATGTTATGTTTATCTACTAGACTGTGTTCACCATGTTTTGACGACAAGGTCCTTACACCTGCTTCACAATAACAAGTACAGCTAAGTTAAATTCATTCACACAGATCAGAGTCTGCCTATTGAAGAATGCGTGTTTCTGTGTTGCCTTTGTAACATCAACTTTCCTGTCAGCCTCTGATTGGCTACCCAAATCATAACAGCTAAACTTTAAAACTACAACAGACTGAGAGATTCTTCAGTTCTGGAGAATACTGAAGAGTTCGCTCAGACTGGCCATCTGTTGAAAGACTCTAGAGACATCCCAAAACCTTTTGTCTCCGGCAAAGCTGAAGAGAAACACTTCCTGCAGATCAAAGCTGAATTGTTCAACTCCTTAAGAGAATCCCTGAGACGCAAGCTGATTCCATCCTGTATTGCCTGTTGACACCTTTTGGACCGGGGAAAGTCGCTACCGTGTGGTCAAAATACTGGACCTGGGTGCCCCGAGGTCACCTGACTTCCTGACAAGGGTCATCAAAAGGGCAAGTAGAACACAGAGATTGCGTCTGGATGCATTTTGTTGATAATAACTTCATAAGCTTATCGCACTCCAAATTCATTTCACCAGAACGCAGCTTCATTTGATAGGGAAGCTCTGATCGATGTCACATTTACACACTGGTTACTTCAGCTCCTTAGTTCCACTCATTCACCTTAAATGTTTAAATCATTAGTCATGTTTTAAATTGTTTGTAAAATAAATTCTTGCTTTTATAAACTTGACTCTTTCTTGAAGTAACACGAAGCGTGGTTGATCACTGGAAAAGCAAACAACCTAGATCTTCTGAATAATTACAATAAAGTAATACTTGATATTTATATAGAATATTACATCTTCATGGTCATAACAGATTAAAATCATCAATTTTTAAACGCTACACTTTTTACTATTACACTTTACCCCAAGAAAGCATGTTTTCAATTCTAACGTAAAATAAAACGAATCCCAAAACATTGTTTATGTATGTCCTTTCTTTTGTCTTCCTTCTCCAACCACCCAAAACCCCTGCGTGTCCTCCTATGGCAAGCCTGAATGACAAATGACATGTTAATGACAACACAACAGTCTCTGGGACTCAAAGGTCCAACCAGAGCAACAGAGGTCAAGATCTACCACACCAGACAAGACCCAAGGCGTAGGCTATGCAAATAGGCCCCTGAGACAATCCACCACATGACTGCAGGGTGTAAGATGCTGGCAGGGAAAGCATACATGGAACACCACAAGTAGCTGGCATCTTGTACAGAAACATCTGTGCAGACTACTGGGACATGGACTGGAAGCCCAGGGTCAAAGTGGATAACTCCCCCTAAGGTGGTTGAGATCTAGAGCCAAGCTCCTATGGGACTTCCAGATCCAGACCGACAAAATGGTGATGGAAAACCTACTGGACATTGTGGTGGTGGACAAACAATGATCTAAAATGAAATCTAAAGTGTGAGGTCACACAAACAGGAAGAGGAAATATTGGCAGCAGCATGTGCACATGATCTAGCTTATCTCTGTTCTTGTGAATGTTTGGAGTGTCTGTTGTTCACAGTCTCAGACATGTCAGTGTTAGAGGTCAGCACTCAGCCCTGCTGGAGCCATTAGCTCTCTGTACACACACGAACCAGCAGAACCCTCATTCAGTCACACACACACAGACACACACACACACACACACACACACACACACACACACACATGGTGAGACGGTCCTGCAGACCAGAAGTACCAGAGCAGGCTTGGCAGGCAGCAACAGTTTTAGGTTCTGTTCACGTAGAAAGTCGTCAGCCAAGCTTTGCAGCAGACAGTGAAGGTGACTCAGGATGCTGACACAGAACACTAGCATCTCTTCCAGCACTCAGATGAATTAGCAGCAAATGTGATGAGCACTTCTTCAGTCATTAGAAGCCCATTCCATCCATCCATCAATCCATCCAGCCACCATACATCACCCATCCATCCATCCATCCATCCATCACACATCCATCCATCCATCCATCCATCAATCCATCCATCCACCATACATCACCCATCCATCCATCCATCCATCACACATCCATCCATCCATCCATCCATCCATCCATCAATCCATCCATCCACCATACATCACCCATCCATCCATCCATCCATCCAACCATCCACCCATCAATCAATCCATCCACCCACCATACATCACCCATCCAACTATCCATCACACATCCATCCATCCATCCATCCATCCACCACACATCACCCATCCAACCATCCATCCATCCTTCCATCCATCCACCCACCATACGTCACCCATCTAACCATCCATCACACATCCATCAATCCATCCATCCACCATACATCACCCATTGACCAACCATCCATCCATCCATCCATCCATCACCCATCCAACCATCCATCCATCCATCCATCCATCCATCCAATCATCCATCCATCCATCCATCCAATCATTCATCCATCCATCCAATCATCCATTCGTCTCTCCGTCCATCCATCCATCCAATCATCCATTCGTCTCTCCGTCCATCAATCCATCCAATCATCCATTCGTTTCTCCGTCCATCCAATCATCCATTCGTTTCTCCGTCCGTCCGTCCATCCATCCATCCATCCATCCCCGTACATCACCCATCCATCCATCCATCCATACATCCATCCACCACACATCTTGGTTAGAAAGATTGAACTGGATTGTTGCGTTGTTTCATACTTGTGCATGTCACCTTCCTTTGTTTGCACTAATAGCATGCTATGCTAATGCTACATAAACAGAAATGAACGTGAAACGTGACGTCATGAAAAAATAACCGGTGGTTTGCTACCAAACTCCTGGCATTCCATTGCAGGACTCTAAAAGCCATTAACCAGGGCTGTCCTCCACCATACCCCCACCCTCATCAGGTGCACCCCCGCCATCCACCACCAAACCCGCACCGACTACCCCCAATGCCGGGACCACCCATCCCCTGCAAACAAGCAGGCCTCAGAAATTCACTGGGATCCACATCAGAGATGCTCAGACGCTTTTCAGCCACAGCCGTCACCTCACTCGCTGCATCCGACTTGCTAGTCGCTACAGTCCTCACCCTCCACAAAGCCTCCACAATAAAAGCCAGAAACCACGTTCCATCCCCCACCATCAACTTGCTACCTTCCACTATCCCCTTGTCCACAACCAACGAAGCCACAGCACCTGCCCCAGCCCCTTGACACCCCACCCCTCCACCATCCTTCAACCGGTGCACTGCGTCAGCATATGAAACCTTGCGATCTGACCGATAGGCCTCAACAGCCACCACCTCTCAATAAAACGCACAACCCCGAAAAATAGTCTGGTGATTGCCCCCACAGTTGGAACAACAGTGGGCCTCCTCACATTGGAGACCATCACCCCCACACCTCTTACACCTCCTAACACCCATGCAGACTCCTGCCTAGGGATGGGTACCTTTGACATTTGAATCGATCCGGTACTAATTACCGGTACCTACGAATCGATACCGGTACTTAACGGTACCAATTTTCGATACTTTTGAGTGTTTATTATTTTAATTCTCTTTTATAATTAAATATATATTTTTCTCAATATATAACAATATTTGATACATATCACGATAAATAACATACAACTGGTTGTATTTTAACATTGCCCTTGTAGTTTCATAAGCTGATAATTAAGCTGAAGCAAACATCTTTACTGTGAACTAAATTTACTGTGTATCTTCATTTCTTTTGCCATCTTTTTTCATTTGATTTTTCCTACTGGGAAGTTAGAATTTCCGAGGAGAAAGCGAACGCACCATTAGCTGATAACAATGGTAGCAATGGAAGCTAACATATCAAGCTAACGGTATCTTAAACAGTTTATTTAGCTGCTGGAGCAGATTAAAACGATGATGCCTCACACTTAGATCGTCCCTGGTTTCGTCTTCACCCAATCACCCGTCGCATTTAGTAAAGTGAAGCCAAACTTTAGAGCGCGTTCATGTTGTTCTAGTCGAAAATTCGGAGTTCCGAGGAGAAAGCGAACGCACCATTAGCGAAACGGAAGCTAACATATCAAGCTAATTATATTTACCTACCGGAGCAGATTAAGATGAGGATGTCTCACTTAGATAGTTGTCGCTGGTTTCATCATCCAATTACCCATCACATTTAGTGTAGTGGACCCATGCTTTAGCCTGTGTTCTCTCTACCATGCTGCTCTGTTTACAACTGGTTCACAGCAAGCGACGACAAAACGCTCTTGCGCATGTGCAGCTGTCTTGGCAAGTTCTCGTTATGAAGGACGGGTACCGAAACGAGGCACCGTTTGAAATGACGTGAATCGGTGCTCGGTCGGTACCATGGAATTCGGTCGGTACCTTAAAAAGTACCGAATTCGGTACCCATCCCTACTCCTGCCACATAACCAAATTTCTGACAATGAAAGCACCTCAAAGGTGCCCTCTCAAATTCCCTGACAGAATAGCAGACGTATCCCAACATGACACGGCCAGGCAACTCAGAGTCACTGAAAGACAGCAACAAGGGTGTAGTACCCATGGCATTGAAGCCAATTTGATGTACAGCTGTAACAGTACCCCCACTTAGACATCGAAGAACCTCCAACCCAGGAATGTCATTCGGAATGCCATACACCACACCCTGAACACCAGCCTAAACCCGTGGCACCACCACCTCGACCCCCACATCCAGAAACTGCTTAAGCTTGAGCGTCTTGTCCCACTGCGCCCCAGTATGACACACAACAGCCAACACCCCACCAGGCAAGACAGAAGCAACCTCATCTTCCCCCAATGTCTCCTTCAACTCCCGAGACAGCCACAGTGGGCTGGCTGATGGAAGCAAAACCACCTCCGATAGACGCCCTCAATCGAACAACCAGGCCCAACTCACCAACCCCTCCAGTCCGCGGCAGTTTAGATGAACCCTCCTCCACCACCCCGTCCGAAGACGAGGCGCTATGATCCCCCTTGGAAATGCCCCTACCCTCTGCCGGCTTAGTCCCGGCTCCCTTACCGGCCCTCCGCCCCATACCAGCACCAAGAGATTGAATGGAAACAGAAAAATCGTCTTACAGTATCCTAACAGGCCATCGGCCGATCTACCGACTCCCTTCCTGGCCAATCGAAGCCGACACCCCAGGGATCAAATACAGCAGAGCCCCGTCAGAAAAGCCTGAGAACTCAAGTCGAGAAAACACTCCCGCCGCCGACAGCTCAAATCGCAGCCCGCAGCCCCTAACACATGTTTTATAGAATGTGTGTGCTTTTATGTCCACTAGAGTCCTTATTTGTGCCAAGTGGCTGCATGTGAGAACATAAATGTCTGCAGCTTTCTCCAATTCTACTTATTTAAATGTAATTTTAGTAAAACGGTGACTGCAAATCTATGCTGCAAATTTTTTATAATTGTTATATCATTCCTTCATCCAGCCTATGGTCATGAGCTTTGGGTAATGACCAAAAGAACGAGATCGCGAATACAAGCGGCCGAAATGAATTTCCTCCGTAGGGTGGCCGGGCTCAGCCTTAGAGATAGGGTGAGGAGCTCGGACATTCGGGAGGGACTCGGAGTAGAACCGCTGCTCCTCCAGATCGAAAGGAGTCACTTGAGGTGGTTTGGGCATCTGGTCAGGATGCCTCCTGGACGCCTCCCTGTGGAGGTGTTTCGGGTATGTCTTGCCGGCACGAGACCCTCGGGTCGACCCAGGACACGTTGGAGAGGTTACATCTCCAATCTGGTCCGGGAATGACTTGGGGTCCTGACGGAGGAGCTGGTGGAGGTGGATGGTCTGGAGCTCCCTAGTTGGGATGCTGCCCCGCAACCCGGACCCGGATAAGCGGAGGAAGACGACGACGACGATTCCTTCATCCATCCACAGGTGTACGGCAGAAGAAGGAACCACAATAACACCCGTGAGATGCTCTCATGAAACCGACAGCAAACACATTAAGGTAGAGAATAAACTTTGGTTACTCTGTGTAATACATGAGGACTGGCAACCATAAACATTTTTTGTGATAAGAAAATGTAATTATCTCAAAGTACATGACTGGCATGGTCGAAACACCCATCCAGGGCGTAAGGCACAGCGGATTAGAAAATAGCGTTTTTAGCCTAGTTGACTTGCTTTCATTTTTTCGTTCTTCCGGGGACCCGTGGTGCGGAAGTGACTTAGGCTCCCTATCACCGACAGGAGGGGTGAGAGTTTTGGGGCATTGTTTGTGTAAGCTAGCTAGCTGGGCCTAGCTTGTTTCAATATTCCTTACAGCACCTTGATGACAGATGAAGGTCACAGCTGTTCTGAATATGCCACGAAATCACAAAGTCTTGGTTTAATTCAGATGTTTGTTGTTTTCTTTAAGAAACATCTTCTAAGAAACAGTCTACACTTTAGTTGTAATGTAACAGTCTGTGATCTTGTGAACTGAGCTTTTTTCGGATGTTTAATTTGTTCAAACTTAGGCAGGCATAGGCAAAAGTCTGATTTATGAGCAGTAGCTCAGGAAAGTTGCTTTTAGCTGACTTATCAAGGCTCTGTTGGTTGGCAACAATGACTATTCTAATGCCATTTAAAATGGTGAATGTAGAATTTCCAGAGATCATGTTTTAAGGAGTACAGTCACTAGCTGACATCAGTAGGTGGCAGAGTTCAGCTGTTTAGTGCTGGGTGGACAGATGTACGGAGCTTCAAACTGAGGAAAGCTGCCTGCAAGGACAGGAATAGAACCACACAGAGTTTTAGAAATAAGATTTGTTTAACAAGCAACAACAAAAAACCCTAACAAGACTCAGAAAAACAAAACCAAGATGTTTCCACAGCCAGAGGGTCTCAAGTAACATTCTTATGAAAGCAACAGGCAAATATAAACAGGACTAAGTCTATTGGCAAACACACGCACACACACACACACACACACACACACACACACACTTGTTTATCCTGCTGAAGCTCTCACACAAGGATGATTAAGCCGAGGTCAGAGATCAGGAGTAAGAAAGAGGTACCTTCCAAAAGGAGAGTAAAAGCTGGAGTGAGAGGGAAGCAAATGTTCAAACATGGAACACGTGTTTCAGCTATCAGATGAAACTGTTGGCCTCTCTGGATTAGCTTTCAGCCTGCAGACAGCAGCTGTCTGTGGAGAGGAAAAACTCAGACAGAGCGGTCAGACCCGGAATGTGTGTGTGTGTGTGTGTTAAGAGCATGGTAGTTAGGCGCTCAGAGGCACCACACACACTTAAACAGCTATTTTCCGATCACTTCCTGACATGTGAATGATTCCCATCTGTGGTTGAAGAGCATCAAACTGATGGTCTATATTCTATAGGGCCGCGTATTCAGAGACTCTTCTTTGGTGCAAACATGAATACATTAAACATGTTGTGTTCAACACCAGAGCCTGTGGTAAACATACATGTGGCAGTCATGGAGCATCATGTATGTAACGGTCTGAAGGGCGTAACGCTAGCACACTACATACGTCAGCAACCCTCTGGAAGAGAAGGTCCTGACGAGGGAGACCTGGATGGAGGTACCATACAAATCAAGGCTGCCTGTAGAAAAATAACAGTCTAGATATTTAGGCCAAAGTTGGTCCAAGCAGGCAATCCAGTTCAGAAAAGTGATGCAGACCTGGGGATAACTCCAACCTTCTCAGACACAGGAACAAGATCCGTAGTTATGAACTTAAACAAAATTGAGTCATATGAAACTTGAAATTTAAAGTGCTTTGAAACTGTCCACACCTTAATACACACAATAATTTACCTGAAACTTGGAGAAATAGTCAGAGCCATATTTGTATATTCGTATGATGGGTCGTTTCGTGTTGTAGCAGCCAGTAAAGGCATTTAAACCCACCCATTATTGCCTCGTGCTCCATGTTGATCAAAGGCTTCGGTGACTGACGAGCCTACAACATGAAAAATGTGAAAGCTTATAAGTTAACACTCATTTAGCTTTTATCAGTGTGCTGTATTTACAGTAATGACCGCTGTTGCTTGCTGCCACCTTTCCTAAGAACGTCAGGAAAAGCACAGCTAAGAAAACAAAAGTGGATCTAATGCTGAATTGAACAGCAACATTGGCTGAGCCAACATGAATTAGCTGCCATACTACTGTTAATATTTTTGTTAGGGTCATAAATAAGGATAAGTTATATTAAATCACAATCTGTTTTATATTTGATTTTTGTTACGCTTAGTAAGGGTAATATCAGTTTTAGTTAGTAATTTTTCAAAGTATACTTTTATTTTGAAAGTATTACTTCTGGTTAAGCAGTGATGTTTATGTTGAAAGAAGGATCAATTACGGAAGCACAGATCAATATAGTTTTTGACCAGTTTTTGTCAGAATCAAGGAAAACAGGCTAACTAACAAGTTAAGAAATTCATTTTGTCTTGTATTTGTTTTTTTCTAGATAAAGACTGCTGTTCAAATTCACAGCCTTGCACACGTCATTTATTTATTTAAATACAAGGCATACACACATTTAGGGTCAGCTAACCATCCCAGTGGAAGAGCTGCTGTTCCTCCTCACCAAAAGGAGACCTGAGGCCGTTCAGACGTCTCATTAGGATTCCTCCATTTCATTATGGGGAGACTCCGAGGCAGACCCAGGGCACTCTGGAGGGGGTGTCTCATCTCTGACCTGGGAACAGTTTGGGATTCTCCTGGAGGAGCTAATGAGTGGGAGGTCTGGGTATGTGTCCTGGACACAACCCATCTACATATAACCTCTACATGCATGGATGGTTTTATTTATTTCATTCTTCTTAAATTTGCCTTGTTTCTATAGGAAAAGAAACCATTTTAGGAAAGGTCAAAAGTTCTAAGACAGAAGTAGAAGAAGTAGAAGAAGAAGTAGAAGAAGAAGAAGAAGAAGAAGAAGAAGAAGAAGTTCAACCATACTCCCCCACCACCAAGGCACTCCTGGAGTTAACACTGAACATCCCTCAGACCTGAGCAGGAACAGCCGTGGTGATGATCTGTGGAGCAACTGCTAGCCGCGTGTGTAAAGATGTGAATCATTCATCTATTTTCCACACACACACACACACACACACACACACACACACACACACACTGAGTGTGGATTTAGAATCACTAATTACGTTAACAAGCATGGTTTTGGTCCAGAAGGAGTGGAGAAAGTGCACTCCGTGTGCTTCCTAAAGGAACTAGGGTGCTCCACAGTTACAGGACACACAACAATATCCGGCATGATGACATCACTTTATGTTAAAAGAAGCACAGCAAGGTAAAATACGTAAAACATTGAATAAAAAAGAGAGAACCAAATTAATAAGAAGGTTAAGTCAACTAGCGGCCCGTGGTCCACACCCAGCCCCCCAGAGCTTTCCACCCGATCCCCCATTATTGGTGCAGGAATAGAGAAAATGCATGTTGTACTTTTTCTATAGCAAACTAAACAAACTGAAAAACAGCCTTTAATCAGAAATGACTACAAACTCATTCAACATTTTTCAGTTCTCAGAATCTGTGTTTTCCACTATAATGGTGCATAACTGTGGTCTCGACAAAATCTGCTCGCAGGAAGAAGGCGACACATGTAAAGCTTCCTATTTGTGAAGCGATTCTGCTCTCCATCACTTTCACATCATATTTCAAGCACGCAGTTTGCCAAAAACGAGTTGAATCCTTAGTTATTTTCACAAAAAGGGAATGTTTTCCTAACTTAGCTTGTTTCCTTCCTTATTTAAAAGTCCTTTAGCTGGCTCAGGGTTAGAGCCTACCAACCTGGGAAATATTTAAAAAATATCAGAACTTTGGAAGAAACAAATCATATATTCTGTATTAATATTATCATATATAATAATAAATTACATGTATTTTAAATGCGAATTGCAATGAAGAATTCTTGAACTACAGTCTGTGTGTGCACGTGTGTGTGTGCATGTGTGTGTGAGTGTGCGTGCATGTATGTGCGTCCGTGTGTGTGCGTGCATTTAAGTGTGTGCGTGCATGCGTGCATGCATGTGTGTATGTGCTTCCGTGCATGTGTGTGTGTATGTGCGTCCGTGCATGCGTGTGTGTGCGTGAATGTGTGTGTGTGCATGCATGCGTGCGTGCATGTGTGTGTGTGTGTCCGTGCGTGTGCGTGCATGTGTGTGTGTGTGTGTGTGTGTGTGCATCCGTGCGTGTGTGTGTGTGTGCAAGCATGTGTATGTGCGTCCATGCGTGCGTCTGTGTGCGTGCAATTTGTGTGTGCATGCATTTGTGGGTGTGCGTGCATGCATTTGTGTGTGCGTGTGTGTGCGTCCATGCATGCATGTGTACGTGCATGCGTATGTGTGCGTGCATGCGTGTGTGTGTGTGCATGTGTGTGTGTGTGTGTGTGTGTGTGTGTGTGTGTGTGCGTCCATGCATGTGTGTGTATGTGCGTGCATATGTGTGTGTGCGTGCATGTGTGTATGTGTGCGTCCGTACGTGTGTGTGTGCGTCCGTGCGTGTGTGTGTGTGTGTGTGTGTGTGCGTGCGTGTCCGTGCGTGTGTGTGTGTGTGTGTGCATGCTTGTTTGTGCATGCATGTGTGTGTGTGCGTGTGTTTGTGTTAAACAATCTCTACATCATACAGACTATGAGTGCTGTGTATAATCTGCATTTAAGTGTAGCTGACATATGTTATTTACACTTTTACCATGACCGAATCTGTGATGTATTTCCTGTTACTTTTGGGCGCAGCAATCTCTACCATAGACCTGTGCTAAGGCACTGGAACACCACCACCACCAAAACAATGAATAAGAGAGCCTTTGGGCACGGGGTGGAGTCTCAGCTCAGGTCAGGACAGAACAGGAAATTCTCCACAGCTCAAGGTCCTTTGTTGTTGTCGAGCAGCTGAGTACACCTCGTAGAGTTTTGTTATCATGAAAAAATTGAAAATGATGGAATGTAGCATCAGACACTTTTGAACACTCCAGCAGGTAATAAAAGCACAAGAACCTGCTCAGTGTGATGCTGGGATATTGGGATATCACACCAAGAGTTATTTTACTACAACATAATTATTATGGCCATAAACCAGCAAAGATAAGACTAAGTTTACACTTTTGACTTAATGAAATTAGCTTTATTTGTTTTGCTGCTGAGTTCTTGAGTTTTGCAGGTAGAGCAATGGTACTTACGGTATATTGTTGTAAAGAGGAGAATCAGGGCTTTGATTTTAATGGATAGGATCATGTTGCATTGTTGCTACTGTGTGTTATTCTTAATATGTGTGTTTAGCTTTTTTCAGCCTTTTTAATTGGCATCATTGATAGAAAATGTGGATTCTATCATAAGAACAGCAAATTGGTGTCCCCAGTGGAAAGAAACAACATCACTATGACATCAGACAGCAATATCAAGTGTGATCTCCTTCGTTCTGGTTTATTGGTGGATGGCATAAACAAACCGTGACCTTTGAAGCCTTGAGGGATTTTGTGATCTTGTGAGTCGAGCGAGGAGCACGGCAGAGAAGCCGTTACGTGGCCAAGACTCTCCTGGAGTGTACTGGACCACACTGAGTAAAATGTTCAGCGTTGCTGGTGCTTCCAAACGAATAACACTCGTGTAGGAAACACAGAAAACAGTAGCAGGCAGAATCAGCTCCAGCTGCTCGTTTCATTCTGTTAGAGAGGAAGGTATGAACCGAAGGACGAAATGAATGAAATCCACACACAACTGCAGAGTTACTCTCCTGCAAAGAACCACTTGTGGTTGTACTTACATACACACACACACACACACACACACACACACACACACACACACATGCACTTAGTGACTCAGTCCAAACCACAGAACACTAAATCCTCATATGTCTCAGAGATTCAAAGTCTTTAGCTCAACTGAAGTTTAATAGCGGGAACAAGCAGGCAGGAACTAGAAAAGCAGCTGGTTGAAAAAATAAACACTGAGTCAACAAGTTGGGAACACGAGCCAGAGAATAGATTAGTCAGGAATCAAAAGCATTTGATTCCTGCTTATAGAGTGGACCTCTGATGTCCTACCAGTCACAGCTGGTCAGAAAAGTTAATTTTCACATTTTAAACCTTTCTAATGCTCTTTTTTTGTTTTCAGTACAAAAACAGTGTGAAATCACAAAGATTCAGCAGGACTTTAGGGCTTCCCAGGACATCAAAAACACATCCATACCACAGTCTCCACCAATCCATCCCCGACTTCATCTGTATGCAAAAATTAATATTTGATGATAACCTGGACCCCCACTGTCCTATACCTACTGCTGGACATACAGCGTGTTTTTGGCATCACATGGGTCTATCTCATCTGTTTTTTTAGCAAAAAAAAAAAAAAGCAAATGTTATTCCTACAATTTCCAGTCATTGAAGCGGTATAAGGAAATTCTGGAGGCCATTGCATGTTATTTAGCTAACCAGGCCTTTCCTCAGGATCCTCTGGAGGTTTCTTCCTGTTAAAAGGGAGTTTTCCTCTCCACTGTCATTGTATGCTTGCTTAGTATGAGGATTGTTGTAAAGTCACTGACACTAGTCAGTGACTTGATGCAATTTGCTGGGTTCCTTATGTAGGAAACATTATTTCTGATTGGCTTAATGAACTGACCTGAATTGGAATGTTTTATTGTGTGAAGTGCCTTGAGACGACTCTTGTCGGGATTTGGCGCTTTATGAATAAAATTCAATTGAACTGAATTGAATTGAGTTTCCACCGGACGTGTAAGCATGGAGTAACGTCAACAAAGCGTAGTATGCAGCAATTAGCCAACATTATAGCAGGTGAGTAACTTTGAGTCATTTTTCTTGTAAGACAGCAAAGTGTGAGAAAGGCTAGAGTGACAGCCGAAACATGTGAAGGAAACCAAAAGGTTAAAACCCTTCTCTGTCTCACAACAAAGAATGTAACTCCATTAAAAATGTGGCACCTCCAGTCCAGTTTGTGGATCAGACTGACAAAGTCCTCTCGGCTGGACACGTTGGAGAGGTTACATCTCCAGTCTGGTCCGGGATCGCCTGGGGGGTCCTGCCGGAGGGGCTGGTGGAGGTGGCCGGGGAGAGGACGGTCTGGAGCTCCCTAGTTGGGATGCTGCCCCGCGACCCGGACCCGGATAAGCGGAGGAAGACGACGACAACAACAAGAAAAATGTAACGCTACTATAAAAACAGTAAGAACTGGATGCAACATTCCATTCAGGAATTATTTTTCCCATGTCGCCTTCCACCACATTTATGAATCATGTCATAAAACAGTTATTTCTGAACCAAGTGGAATACTACACACATAAAACAGACCTTTAGTTGAGTCATATAACAGAACCATACATGAGTGTTATTGAAGACTCAGACCTGTAAACTGTCCTAAGACTGAGTATTTCCCAGAGTCACACACCAATGAAAACATAGCCCTTGGAAAACAGAAGGTGATAACCAACTGGGCTCTTCACAGAGACCAAGAGCTGTGCTTCACCACAAACAATGGTGTCAACGTGAAAGCTACCAAACTAAGCTACTTGGTCAGACTGCATGTGCGTAGTGTAAAGTAGTAGTGGAAGTTGTGCAAATGTAGGGACGGGAGTAGATATTCTGCTGGGGAGGGGCTGGGTTGGTGCCCTCGGACTCCGTGGGGCTCTGCGATGCTGCTGCTTTGGGCCCTGGCGAGATGGGCTGGGGTCTCCATGCCCTGGGTGGCATTTTGACAACAGAGGTGCCTATTGGGGCCAGTGGGGGAGCTGGCTCCCTGGAGGGCTTTAGGCCAACCAGCCATTCCTCCCCATCTCCATACATTTTTCTCCTCCTGCTCCTTCACATCATCACACAATCATGCACATAGGACCTTGGGGGGTGGACAAGTCAGGGGTGCGAGTGTGGATCCCATTTCAACATTCCTGTGGCAACCTGCCCCCCAATTTTATTTGCACCTTAAACACTTCCACCAACGGCATTCCACACAAACACACACTTAGGGCCTTGGGAGTGAGCACATTCAACGGCATTTGGCAAGGGGATCTTTCATTCTCATCCTGAGTGCCAGTGCCCACTTCCAATTTTAAACTACAATTAGACACAGAGGGCTGTGGGGAGAAGTGGGGTTGTGTGGTTGCATCAGCTGGCGTAGGCCAGGCAATGCCTGCACTGCCCGCTCACCACAGCCATGGAATACACCTCATCAACACACACTAACACCATATTGGAGTAGGCGGAGGGAGACTAGGGGTCTTAGCACACCTCTGTTGTCGCATGGCTTCCTGGGGCTGGAGGCTAGGAGGGGGAGCTGGCCGTCATGTTGGGGTCTGGGGTGGTGGGATGCGTTGCTCAGCATTAGGAGGGGGTGCCAGCTCATCATCACCCCCAGCCAAAAAGGACAAACTCTGGGAACTGGTGATGGTTGTATCCATTGAGCAGCAGTACTGGGACCAGAGTGAATAGGGTGTGTATGAGGAGCGTGAGTGGGTGTCTAGCGTTCATTTTTGTAAGTCTTAGGGGAAAAAAGAAAAAAAAAAAGAAGATAAAAAATAAACAAGAAAAAATAAACAAGGAAACATGTAGGACAGGGGTCGCTAAGGTCCAGGGTTGAGAAACCCTGCCCTACCAGATGGAGTTTTAGACAAAAATGACGGAGTCCTGGAGCAGCAGCGGGCTTTACCTGCTGTCCTCTCAGCGGACAGAAAATGTGGAAGTTTGATCTCAGAATGGCAGGATCTCGAGTCTGTACACCAGATGCTACAACACCTGCATGAACTCATAGATGCTCTGGAAGGTGAGAGTTATGTTAGCGTTTCATATGTAAAACCAGTCATGTGAAATCTGATGGACACCAGTGTTTGCAGGGAAGGAAACAGACTATGACTTAACAAAGTCAATTAATAAGTAAATTCATGACCACCTGAACGCCATGTTTGAGAATCCATTAACCCAATAACTTTTGGACATGGCGTTCTTCATGGATCCCAAATTCAAAGCCAGCTGCATCCGCAGTGAGAAGGTTTCAGACATCAAGACCAGAGTGATGTCAGAAATGGAAGTTTCATCACAGAAGGTCATTTCGCTATAAGAAATTCACACACAAGGCTAATAAAGCATTACACATTACGATATTGAATGGAACATTATCTTTCAGTTAATATGTTGTTATTCACCCAGTGCCTCCCAGAAAAAGAAGCTACCTGCCATCCACCTCCATAGAGTGACGAGGACCACAAGGTATGGTGGAAACTCTCCCAAATCACCTTCCTACAGGTGAGCAAGCAACAAAATGAAGAACCACTGCATCAACCCAGGGCAGAAAGAGTAAAGCACTGCAGAGTGATCTTTCCTTTCCACTGTTATCTACAGTGATTTACACCAGAGCACAGCTGGTGTCAAAAACACTGCTACAGACCAAAGTGTCACTAAGGAAGTATTTAAACTTCACGTGTATAATGGTGTCCAAAGACTAGATCAAATACAGGAAATGACCTCATTATTTTAATTTGCTTATATGACAAAATGATGCATTTACTTTTGCTACAAAGACCCGAGTTAGGAAAAACCTTTATTTCATCAGCAATTCAGAGCAGATCCAATGCTGTTGTGCAAGAACACACACACACTCATGCTCACACACACACACACACACACACACACACACACACACACACACACACACACACACACACACACACACACACACACACACACACACACAGGCAGAAACACATGCACGCACACACACCTTGTTTACAGAGAGGAGACAATAAAGCATTTTACAACTACAGGCCTGAGTACCGACTTCAGCAGATCTGATGTGAAGACATGGATCAGTCCAGACCAAACTCCACCTGAAGCCATCAGCAGCTCAGAGCTGTGTGCACAGCTTCTGTTCAGCTTGTTGTTTTCTGATTCTAATATGCATTCAGTGTGTGAATGTGTGTGTGAATGGGTGAATGGGCAATTGTGTTGTGAAGCGCCTTGGTGGGCTTGCAGAACCCTAAGAGGGTGCTAAATACTTACCATGATATAAAACTCATTGATCAGTTACACACTCTGCACAAACTCTTCTAAATCAAAGACGGGAGGCAGAGACAAACAGCCTCTCAGCTGAGGCTCTGATCTGATAAGTTCTTATCTCCACCAATCAGTGAATTGCTTTTCCAGGAAAATGAGTAGAAAGTAAAATTAGCTTCTGAGACACTGCACTGCTTTAAAGACAGAAAAACACAGGAAGCAATCAGAGACAGAGAATAGAATGAGTGGTTTTCAGGCTTGTTATCGGCTCTCTGACAGCTCAGCTGGCCACATGGGAGCCACTTCTCTCCAACACTCCAACACCCTGCCTGTAAGAGCCTGATGAATAATTACGCAGGTCAAGCACGCTGCTGCTCTCCAGGTAAGCCCTGACAAGTGCGTGATTAGTGGAGCGTGGACCGGTAAACAGTGTTCTTTAAACTAAAGCTCCTCCAAGATGTCAGACTGTAGCATCCTCCAGCTGCGAGAGGCCACAGAGCACGTGAAACAACATAAAAGAGACACGCGACTGGTAGGAGCAAACAAAAACGTCAACTAGCTAAACTCAGCATGTCTCAGCATTCAGATACCTGAAAATTTCCGCATAATCTCTTTCCCCATCTGAGAAGGATCTCCATTAGTCCCAAGAACGCTGTTTCAGATTTGATCTTTTAACCTAATTTCACCTGAATAAAGCCGGACTTTTGCGTCTTGTGTTCTCCTTCCATCTCAAAACGTAAGACTTCCTCCCAGAGTCAGGGCTCACGAGTCATGTTCTCACACTCTACGTGTGGTAGCAACACATCACACCTAAGACATGCTAAAGATGACTCATGTTGGACGTTTGAGTCTGAACACCCAAAGGAGAGGAGACTGTTGTGCTGTTATTGATGTCTGCTGTCCTTCAGGCTTGCCGTAGTTGTAGGAATATGCACCAGGGTTTGTAGGGGTTGGAGGAGGAAGAAGAAGGGAGTCAACCAAGATTTGGGAATCCAAAACACAATCTCGGCCCCTTTGACCTGGTGAGCTAGATCTGCTGAACCTGTGATGATGTCATCAGGACATTCTTGGAGATGTTTGAGGCTAAAGTGGGAGGTATTAAGGTGGAAGATAGGAGAGCTGCAAACACAAAAAAATGAGCTGAGCTCCATTCAGATGTGATGCAGATCAAGTTGAGCATAATGCAGGTGAAAGGCGGATCTCCACCTGCTCTGCAGAGCGCAGTAGAGCGGCTGAAGATGGACATCACGAAGCTTCAAAACAAATGTGAAAATCTGGAAAGTTGGTCGAGATGCAATATTTGGATTGTTGGAATTCCTGAGGGCCCGGAGAAGGGCCCACGCCACTGCACAGGCAATGAAGGCAAATGCTAGGCCCCACAAGGGGGAGCCACAAACGGAGGAAGATAAAATGTAACATTCCACATTAAACTAGTATGATGAAGCCCCTTCGGCGCCACTTTCCTGTTCTAAATAATAAATATAAACAATAAAAACCACAAGGGGAATAAAATTATAGGCTAAATTGTCTGTATTTGCCTTGTTAGTTAGGCTGAAAAGAATAAGCAGGTGTATTACTTTCCGTTTTGAAATATAAGATGTTTATTATTCATTTTGGGGCTGTCTGTACTGTGTGCTTTAATGTGAAATGCATTGGTGCCATTTATGTGATGAATATCTGCTGAAATAAGAATGTCAGCATTAGTACAGCAATATTATGGGATGGTTTCTATACACTCTCATCCTCAACTGCTTTTCTGCTCTATTTTGGTGTTTTATTCCAGTTTCATCACAGCAATATGGTTGGTAGTTAAAAAGATTTTTTTATCATAGTCATAACTATTAACAACTCGGTGACACTGATCCTGCTTAGTTCTCCTCCTTCGTAGGACAGATGTCCGGTTGTACAAAATGCCAGACTGCTGACTGAATTACCCAGGTTCACCACTTTAATCATTCAGCTCCCCCATTCACGTGGGACTTAGATTTAAAGTTCTGCTTTTAACTTATAGGGTTTTGAAGGATCATGAACCACATGATATCTGCATAT
The DNA here is from genome assembly GCF_043380555.1 of Nothobranchius furzeri. Lineage (NCBI taxonomy): Eukaryota > Metazoa > Chordata > Actinopteri > Cyprinodontiformes > Nothobranchiidae > Nothobranchius > Nothobranchius furzeri. Next base: position 37,422,770 of record NC_091754.1, read on the forward strand.
ATGCTTCTGCACCAGAACCTCCAGAGCCGACAGCTGAGGTGGCGCAGTCCAGGCCTGTTGGCTGAACGTTGACCAAAACTAAAAACAAAGGATAAACAGGCTTTGCCCTAAACTATTTGCTCCTTTTTGATGGAATGGCATTCAAGCAGTTTTGAAGTCAGTAAACATTTTTAAACACAAACTTGAAATCTATTGTTTTAAACCAGATTTCAATTGATTCATTGTGTTAAATTTGACTGCTGGGTTTCACATGAAGTTGAATCTACGTCACCAAATGCAGATGGGGGTCCGAAAGTAGCCGACGCTGCACAAAACCCTATTGACTTTGGTGCTTGGGCGTTTGAATGCTGAAATTCTATGTGGTCTATGGTTATTACAATTTCTCTAATCAGGACAAAGGCAAAGTCCCAAATGTCGTGCGCCACAAAGGACTTAATAAAAAAAGACGCACTGAAAGAAGATGGCAGAGGTGGATCAGTAATCTACGCTGCTGCAGTCCTGGAGTTTACAGCGATCACTTAGTAACAGGTAAGAGATTACTGAGTGTTTTATTAAACCGTTGCCATGAAAATGGCAGGATAACAGTTTTATACTGTTTTCACGTGTCCTCACTGCAAATAGCTTTCAGAGTGCTAATGTTTGTAGCAGTTAGCTTAGTGTTATAACGTGGCATTTATACCTTATTAAAATCTAACGAGCGTTCCAGAAATTTGGATTTAAAAAGGCACAAAAAGTTAGTTACAAGTAGATCCTCGCACATACTGATCGTAAGCATTATCCATCCATCATCCATCCAATTTCTTCCGCCTGTCCAGAGTTGGGTCGGTGATGCAGCCTAAGTTGAGAGGCCCAGACTTCTCTCTCCCCAGCTACTTGGTTCAGCTCCTCCGGGGGAATCCCAAGGCGTTCCCTGGCCAGGTGAGAGACATAGTCCCTCCAAAGTGTCTTGGGTCTTCCCTTGGGTCTCCTCCCAGTTGGACGTGCCCAGAAAACCTCACCGGGGGCATCCGAACCAGATGCCCAAGCCACTTCAACTGGCTCCTCTAGATGTGGAGGAGCAGCGGGTCTACTCTGAGCCCCTCACAGATGACCGAGCTTCTCACCCTATCTCTAAGGGAGAGCCCAGCCACCCTGCAGAGAAAAACTCATTTTGGCCACTAGTATCAATGATCTCGTTCTTCCAGTCACTACCCAAAGCTTGTGACCATAGGTGAGGGTAGGAACGTAGATCTACCGGTAAATCAAGAGCTTCACCTTCTGACTCAGCTCTCTCTTCACCACGACAGACCGGTACAACGCCCGCATCACTGCAGATGCAGCACCAATCCGCCTATCGATCTAGCCCCAGGGAAAGCTGGAGATCTTGTTTTGATGAAGCCAACAGGACCACATCATCTGCAAAAAGCAGAGACCCGATCCTCAGGCCACCAAAGCGGATGCCATCCACACAATGGCTGCGTCTAGCATTCCTGTCCTTAAAGGTTATGAACAGAATCGGTGACAAAGGGCAGCCTTGGCGAAGTCCAACTTTCACTGGAAACAAGTCTGACTTACTGCCGGCAATGCGGCCCAAGCTCTGACACCGGTCATACTGGGACCTAACAGCCCTATTAGAGGGTCTGGTACCCCGTACTCCCGGAGTACCCCCCACAGGGCCCCCTGTTAGCATTAGCCATAGCATTATTATCATGAGCTAATGAATTAAAATAGCACAACTCACTACCAAGCAAAAACAAGATGATGGTCATTTAAAGCTTCTCCGGATCATTAAAAGGTTAACCAACCTGTCATAAAATAGCTGTAGGCTTCCAGGTGTGTAAAAGGCTTGCGTTTGGTTTGCAGTGTGATATGAGGAAGGCAGCACAAGGTGGTTTGTTGCCGATCGCTTCAGCGCTGGATAAATCCTCCAGTGTTTGAAAAGTGAGATTTTTAAAACTATAAGGGTCATAACCCAAAGAAAGATTCGTTTGTTTGCAATATTGTGTCTGTGCCAGCTCGTTGAAAGCCTTAGGGAAACTGCTTTCATCCATAATCACGCTCTGTTATATCTCTGTGTTTAGTTGTGGAGCAAAAAACTTCCTGTCCCCATTTAAGCTTGGTCATATGGACTTTTGAATACATAAAGTTTTACTTACTTATTTACTAGTATGTTTGATGTTGTACAAACATGTATATCTCCATTTCTGTCTAGATGCAGAAAAGAATTACGGATGCCCCTAACAGAGTGGGCTCTTCTGATGCAGCATCCACACCAACCCCTGAAGGTAAGTTCAGCCAGGTATCTGTGGTCTCTGACACACTGCTATGGTCAGTGTAGTTACTGAAGGGTACGACCGTGTTAGTAGTTACTTTCATTAGTCAAATAAAATAATGTACGGCAGGTGAGTTCTGTAGTAGCATGTGACAGCTTCTACTGAACAAAACTACTGTTATTTATGCTTCAGGTGTGTTTATTACCCGTTGTGTCCTTTGTAAAGCACTGTGTGACCTTACTGAAAGGTTAATAATGGGGTGCACCGAAAATAAGGCCACCAATCATTTTGGGCTGGAAATGACCCAAAAGTGCATTTTCAGTTTTTGGCCATCATTTCGTTTCACCTCGCTCTGCCTTAAGTGGAAACTTGCTCGTTGCTTCATAAAAACAGTGCATTTGTCCAGATATCAAAATGTAAGTTTTTCCCTTTTTAGTAATGCTGTTTCATTACGATCGCTGGAATATTCATATTATTTATGCAACACACCTTTTGTTTTCAGTTTCACAGCTACCCGACTTTTTTTTTACATTCCTGTAGGGCTGCAGCCATCAAATACTTTAGTATTCGAATCCTCCATTGATTAATCGAATATTCTATTTGACGACGTTTAAAGTGAACCGATATTAGATATAGTCTGCTGCTTAAAATATAAAATTAAACAACTAAATTATAAGAGGTTCAACAATATGTATTAAATGTTTTGTTGTCCAGCTCGTGTTAAAATCTGCCCATATCTGGACAAGTGGGGGAGTAGAGGGAGGTGGAGTGTACAGTCGGTAAAGACGACTCTCCCTTGCCCTGCCTCCAACATGCCTCCATCTAAAACGGCTAGGTTATCCAGAGTTATCTCTGTAGTTATGCTGCTATAGGCTTAGACTGCTGGAGGATACACTGACCACTTTCCACACTTGACTACTTTCTTCTACAATCTGCTCTTTAACTGTATTATTTCCTGCAATTTCAGCTGTTAACTTTATTTTTTCTCCAAGTGTTTTTCTCCCCAGAAGAAGCTACAATGATGTTCTGCTGAGCTGTGGTGGCCTCATGGAGGGGGCCATCGTCTAGCACACTGCTGCTAACCACTTAAACATTCTCCCTCTCCTGATAATAACTTTTTACTTTCCTTGACGTTGGATGTGCTACTACTAGTTTACCCGTTTAATTATAGATCCACTAGGATAAATACACCAAAGTTTATCTCTCACCAAATAGAAGATTTACTCAGAAATCACAATATAACCATAGACACATTGCTTGGTGTGTGTGTGTGTGTGTGTGTGTGTGTGTGTGTGTGTGTGTGTGTGTGTGTGTGTGTGTGTGTGTGTGTGTGTGTGTGTGTGTGTGTGTGTGTGTGTGTGTGTGTGTGTGTGTGTGTGTGTGTGTGTGTGTGTGTGTGTGTGTGCTCTGTCTACTCCATCCCCAGTGAGTCGTGGTGGATGGCTGCTTATACTGAGCCAGGATTCTCTGGAGGTTTCTTCCTGTTAAAAGGGAGTTTTCCTCTCCACTTTCGCTGCATGCTTGCTTAGTATGAGGATTTCTGAAGACTCTGACACTAGTCAGTGACTCGATGCACCCTGCTGGGTTACTGATTGGCTTAATGAATTGACCTGTATTGGAATGTTTACTGAGAGACGTACCTTGAGACGACGCTTATTGTGATTTGGCGCTATATAAATAATTGAATTGAACTGAATTAGTTTCCAGCCACTAGAGGGCAGTGCATACATACATTTCAGGGTAGTTTTACACCACATCTTCCTGGCTGTTGCTAGTTAAAAACAACATTACACTAAATGTTACCTGTGCAAAGAATGCAACCTTGGCCACTTTGGTGGTTCTTCAGATAATTCCATAAGAGAGTGCAAAGCCGATTGTAGTTTTCAGGCTCTGTACTTTCCGGATCTGCTCGGGGACTTGCACCTACCGATGACGTCACCACACTAGGGCAATACCACTGGGCCAAAATAAATTGCATCTCTTTTTCAAATCTGTTACTTTATGTACGTGTTGGAAAAAGTTCAGCAGTTTTGTTATTAAATTCGTGTTTCTGACCGCCTAAATGTTTTTGAACGAGGTAACGTTACTTCCAAAAGTCGCATGTTCAGCCAGTGATCTGGTGTGACGTCATCGACAGGCGCAGGACCCCAAGCTGGCCAGAAGGAAACATGGCATCCCCCAAAGAGGCTATAGACCCGCACCTTAAGTACTGATTTTTATGGTCATGTACGGTAAGAAGCCGTGAACATTTTTCAACAACTGGACATCATTTTATTCATTTTCAACAACATTTTGATGGATATTTCCAGAGACTAAAAGTAAAAACTACTGAATGTCTCATTAATAAATATTTTATGGAACAAAATTTGACTTTACATTTCATTAAAACTTTAGGTTTGTATTAATTTCACTCATTCTAGTCTAATAATGTCTAAATAAATTCACATATAATCAGTAGAATTTAATTATTTCAATAGTAAGCTACTGGAAATGCTAATAACATTTTATTTAAAGTTAAAGTCCCATAGTCATCATCACACACTGGTGTAATTCATCTCCACAACTGACCCATCCCCATGGAGGGGAGCGGTGAGCTGCAGCTGTGCTTCTGGAACTATTTGGTAGTTTAACCCCCCACTGAGCTGCTCATTGTTTCTACTAGTAACAGCGTAACGGTGGCATATCTATTTTATTATGTACGGGTTGGCGATATAATCCAGTCTAAATTGTATTCAAATATAGAAATGTTTGTGAATTACATGCTACAACTGCTGCGGTGTGTGGAGCAGACTCGAGTCGCTGACTCTCAGTAGCAACAACCAAACTCCATTCTGCAGCTGCTCCATACCGCTGCAGCTTCAGACATCCACACTAAAACTGGATGGATTGTGGGGATTTTTCTTCCACCATCATATTTTTTTCTGAACTCCACTTAAACATTAGCGTTCTACACGATAGCTCAGCATTAGCTAATCCGCCCACAGTTTAACTCTTGATTAGCGCTGAACAATTCTGGAAAGTAATCTAATTGCGATATTTTTTTCTTCAATTTTGCAATTGTGATTTAATTCACAATTATTTTCTCAAGGGGCTTTTCTCATATTTTTCAACTAACAATAGCAAAAATAATCTATGTACCTGTTACTGATTATAAACAAGTTTATGTATCAACATATTTATCTCATATCTACAAGTGTATTTCTCTACACATACATGAACACTCACAAGACAACATCTTGTATTTGAAGGTGCGATGCTTTGCAGCCAGGAGCACATCCCTTGTAGAAGCATAGGTATTAGCATAAACTGTGAACATTTATTTGCAGGAAAGAAGTGTGTCCCGTTTATTGAAGTATTTTGTTGTGTGAGTTTTTGACGTCTTGTTCATGCAGAGCTTCCGTAGTTCAGTTACGTCCATTGCTGCTAGCCAAAAATCTGTGGAGTTAAAGTCTCTTACGGTTTTCTACCTTTACTAAAATACATGTCTGTTCGTATTTGAGTGATGGCAGTTTTTATATTTTATTAGACTCCAAATGTAATAATTTGGCACATAATTCGTAATATGTAAGAATGTAATCTGCGATATGAGCATTAGCATCCCTATGGGTTTTCTCATGTATATTAGCATTGTGCTAACCACTCGCTACCAGTCAAATCGCAGTCTTTGCGATTGGAAAATGTTGTTTTGTCACATCGCAATTTCATTGCATTTGCAATTAATCGTTCAGCCCTACTCTTGATCACGATTGTTGGACCATTTCTGCCTTTTACAATGTTTCTGTCTTTGCTGGTTTCTCTATTTTCCTTCACCGCACCTAGATTACCACATTGTGCACCAGTAAAAAGTAGATGTGGTGCGCACATTTATCCAAGCTTTGAATCAGTAAGAAATGAATCGAGAATTTAATGACTCAAACCATTCGAAGATTCATTTCAGCTCTACATTCATGCTACGTCTGTCACTATTAGCGGTGTTATTACCGTCCTTTCTACACCCACCGTGTCCAAAGCAGAGTGAGAGTGAGTGTGTGTGTGAGGTGTTTACTCTCATGAAGCACACACACTGTTGTAACGTGATGAAGGTTCTCTGATTTGTGGCAAAGGTCACATTTGCCCAGCTGGGTCAAGCTGGGTCAAACAGTACTTTTTGAATCCACAGATTAACCCATTGTGTTCCATTTAGACAATTGTGTTTTCAGTTTTGCTCTTCAGCGTTCTTTCCATGCTTGGTAGTGTTCACCCAAAGGCTACTTGTGTTTAAGTAATGAATGGTATGTATATGTCATGTGAAAATGTGGCTGTGTTTACCAAATGAAAACACGTGTTCCATTTTGGGAACATGTTACGATATGTGGTGGCAGGGTTTTGTTGCAAAGGGAAGCCACGGTTTAGGAATTTGTGTGTTATGTTTGGGGTTTTGTGTGTGCAGTTTTGAAAGAAATGTAAAGTTTTGAAAAACTCGTTTTAGCAATCGAAAAAACTGTAAACAGCTGGAGGTTGTGTTAAACAAATGAGAAATAGTAACTGAGCTATGGTTTTACTGCTGTAGGTGAACAGGTGTTTACAGTTTTTCTCAATTGCTATAACACTAAAATCCACTGACTGAAGAAAGTTCTCAGTTGCTTGAACTCATTAAGCTAACTGTTGAGCCTGTTGTCAAAACCTTAAACCATTTCAAACGGTTTAGCAAAACTCTAAACACACTCTAATGTACATGTCGTCCATAACGGTAGCCACAAGTGGCACATTTACCCATTACAAGAGCACAAATGTCATTGATTGAACACTATCAGTCAAAATAGATTTGACTTGTTTCAAATGATGGGACAACCAATAAAATCAAGTTCAGAGAGCAAACAGGTTGTTGAAGGTAGGAATGAGAAAGTGTGACAACGGATAGAAGAATTAATGTGAGAGGACGAGGACAGGTGCGTATGTGAGGTGGGGGTGAGGAGGAGGGCAAGAAAGAGAAAGAGGAGGATGAAGAGGAAGAGCAAGACAAAAGAGTGGAAATATACAATGAAATCTGAGCAACGACCATAGACCATGTTCTGGTCCATGGGCTGACAACGAGGGAAGCAGGACTTACCCCGGGTTTCCACCGGAGCCGTCAGCAGCACGTCTTGCTCGCGTAAGCTGCTGCTTGACCCTTCCCACGAGACGCGAAGCAGCAGGGGAGCAGCTGTCACCGACCGAGCACGAAATCACACGAGTGACTTTGTCAGTAAACACAACAACAAGCAGGAGAAAACTACAACATGGCTCCAAAATGTTTGTGTTTTTATGTTCTGTCCGTTTTATACTCGCCAATACGGACCTGAAAAGCAATGGAGACCGCTAGCTAGGTGATAACTTCTCACGGGGCCGCACAGTTAGTAACCTTTTTTAAAGTAAAGCGACCGGAAGGCAGTACATTCTTTATTCTGAAAATCTCGGGAGCTTCTCTCCATTTTCGCGTCCAATTTCCTGTCTTTCCTTCCCCAAAAATGTCGAACTTGACCCGTTTCAGAGGCGTCGCGCGTAGAAAATAGAACCGGCGCGTAAAGGCCGCGACATGCTGCTCCTGAGACGCGGCCGACTCGCGCTGCTGACGGCTGCTGACGGCTCCGGTGGAAAAGGTTCTGTTGACCACAGCGGTTCCTATCAGCAGCTATGACGTGCTGCTGCAGTAACGTGCTGCTGACAGCTCCTGTGGAAAGCCGGGGTTAGAGAGCAACCCAATTTGAGCCTCAGGAGGGAAAATATTGCATGTGATGTTGATGAAGTGCTGTGGCCTGACCCAGCCCACAGACAAGAAGAGGCCCATTGAAGACATGTTTAGTCCTTTAAAGTTTTTCATTTTATGAATTTTTTTTCCACGGTCAATGAACACTGTAGCACAACAGACTGCAGGCTGTATATGGTACAATAAACAAATTGCATGGCCCTGAACATTGTGCTTTCTATTTTTTTGATGTATTGTTTACTGACTGCTTGATGGTGTATGTAATTGTGAGTAATTTGTTTATGATTTGAGAGTAGTGTTTGATTTTGAGCACAGCTAAAACTGTTTTGAGGCAAAAGTTTGATTTTGCAAGAGGAATGAGAGGTTTTGTAAATCGTGCTTGAAGCTGAGGTTTTGTGTTTGATGTTTTGAGAAAAGGGAGCAAGGTTTCAGGAATTGTGCTTTAGCAAATGAGAAAAACTGCAGCAACCTGTGTAAATGCACCAAAGTGCAGGAAATTGCATCTACACCATATTCATATTTCTTTTTTTTTTCATAGTCATAAACAGTTGAAGCATATTTGGAAGGAGACAAAGAGGAGGAGAGGAAATCCTTCCTTTGTTTTTATCTCTAACAATTTTTCTCTCTCCAGCCACTTCTTCAGTTTGTAAGAGATAATCCACTTAAGCTGCCTCTATCTCATACTCTCTGCTGCTAACACACACACACACACACACACACACACACACCACACACACACACACACACATTAATAATGGATGTGTAGCTCCTCCCTCCATGCTTTCTCTCTATGACTCAGGAGGGAGGAGTCCCTTAAAGGAACAGGATGCTCTGCATGAAAAATAAATCTGAAGAAATGAAGAAAATCTGTAGATAACTCAGTGATTCTGTGGTTTGGTATCAAACTGAAACCCACAGATGTTTTAGCTTCTTTGTCCCTCCCTGTTGAGCGTGTGTGTGTGTGTGTGTGTGTGTGTGTGTGTGTGTGCAGAGGGAGGAGACGTGTGTCCTCACCATTGGTGCCGAATGGTGCTTCCTGCCCTTCTTCAGCCAGACTGAAGCATCATTAACTGTCAGAAGGTGATGCACACACACACGTTATCCATTCAAGTCAGAAAACGTCCCACATGACTGACAGCTTAGTGAGGAGGAGGAGGGGATGAGGGAGGCCTTCGTCATTTCTGCCTTTTGTTTGACTCTGGTATGAGATTATTAGAGCATCTACAGATGTATAACAAGGAATAAAAAATCACTATTTTTGTCAATCTTTGGAAGATAATAACAATAATGTGATTTTTATTTTAAAGATTTATTCTCAAAAGATGAGCATGTCAAACATTCTACATATATCTGTAGATTTTAAAAGACCGTACAAGCCAGAAAAGCGTAGCATGCCTTCTCCAGGTCAGGTCCTGCCTTAAGGGGAGGAGTTCAGGATCTTATTCACAAGTGAGGAAAAGATGGAGCGGGAGACCGAGAATGAGATCATGGATACAAGCTGCGCAGGGTGTCTGGGCTCTCCCTCAGAGATAGGGTGAGAAGCTCAGAGTAGATGCTGCTCATCTGCATGGAGAGGAGCCAGTTGAGGTGGCACAGGCATCTAGTTAGGATACCTCCTAGACGCCTCCCTGGTGAGGTTTTCCAAGCACGTTCAACCGGGAAGAGACCTGAAGGAAGGCCCAGGACACGCTGGAAAGATTGCCCCAGAAGAGCTGGTCCAAGTCTGGGCCTCCCTGCTTAGACTGTCCCCCGACTCATCACCCGACCCTGGATAAGCGGCCAAAAATGGATGGATGAAAACCATACAAAACTATACAAAACACTATAAAACAACACAACACCAGTCCGTGCTGGACAGCATAAAAATCACTGATTCAGATTCAACAGCAGTACACGGCAGTGTCGGGCCTGTCCAGACAAAAGCCACGCAGAAGAGAACAGAGTGATGATAGAAATATCCTTCTGATGGTGTCTGTAAATTCTGACAAGCTCTTTGCTCATTTTAAATATTGTCATTTAGAATAAGAAACAAAAAGGAAACAAACCAAGACAAGAAACAAAAGATCGTGTCCTCAGAGCAAACATACACACAAATACTTCCATGGAGGCAAATGCTGAGACAGTTTGTTAGTCTTGCCTAAAGACACAGACAGCACTGCCTGTGCCCAGATGTGGGAGGAACTGAGCGCTTGCTATTATGATTATTGTAATCATCCTTTACACACATAGCAGCGCGTTGAATAAAATGAGCTGGCAGATCACTTCAAGCTGCGTGTCGGCCGGTGGCTCGCTCAGACCCAGCACCTCAGCCATATGGTCGACACAAACAGAACAAGCCTGAAGTGTTGTCTCTTGTCATGTTCAGGCCATGCTCCAGAGCGCCGATAAGGGGCAGAGCCAGTGAGGCTTACAGCAGCCTGCTCACCTCCAGAACCCACTCCAGTAAAATGAAAGAGGACTGGCCTCCAACAAAGCAGTCGACTGTAGCAACAAATATGTCCCACTCAGGGCTGAGCTGCACGACGTTTTTATTTCAGGGCATGGCACAATACACAGCTTGTGACAGAAGCTTTCATTGCTTTGAATAATGATCTGCAGTTGTCACCACGGCAACGTGGGGATGCAGGCACAGAGAATGGCTGCAGCGTGTCGGCTGAATGGCCCATGAACCAGAATTATTAAATGAGGAAGTCGTTCCTAAACATGAGGCTTTGTGGTGGAATTCATTCAAATGTGGATGTAGATTAAGAAATCTGTGGTTCCCTTAACCAACCAACCACGCTCCGCGATCTAGTTGTTGCATATTTATTACCAACTACAGCGTTCATAGGAGAACACACAACCATCTGACTGGGAGAAACTTCAAGCTCAGCTCAGTTCAAGTACACCTTGGGAATGGCCAATCCTGAAGGGACTTTGAACTATCAAAGCTTTCGTCAAGCCACAAGCTGCCTGCAGCTACTCAGAAACAGCTGTTCTAGACGCAAACTAGTTCCAACCTGTTGTGCCCGCTGACATCTCTGGACTGGAGCATCGGTGCTGCGGTTAATCTACTGAACCTCGGTGCCCAGAGATCATCCAACCTTTATGACCTCAGGATCCGTGAAGAGGCCTCCGAAAGGGTGAGGTAGACACACATGATTGTGTCTGATGTGGTTTTGATAAGAACCAACTTCATAGTTTAATGCAAACCAAATTCTTTTCATACCCAGAACTCAGTTTCTCCTAGATACAAGGTTCTGATGAACACACACCATTCCATCACCATACATCCGATCCCTTCCACTTATATTCATCCATCACAGTAGTCTTATTTATAACTTGTCTTGTTTTTAATTTGTTAAGAAAATAAATTTCTTACCTTTTATAAACTTGACTCTGTCTGAATTGATACGAAGTGTGTTTATGATCACTGAAAAAGCAAAGAATCATAATTCTTCTGATTAAACATTCAAAGACCAATAAGGTTGATATTCTATATTTATATAAAATATCACATCTTATTGGTCATAAGTAAAGGTAATATATTAAGCTTAAAAGCAACAATATTTACCCCTAATTTCATTATGTAAAAGTGTGATTAGAACAGAAGCTAGCATTAGCATCACTTCCAGCTAACTGTTCCTCATTAGCAGGAGAGACGTGAGTTTGTCTTTGTTTGATTCTTCAATTTAAAAGGCAAAAGGAATGGCTGCTTTTACTATTACTGCTACCTTTACTGGGATATAAATGCCCCAGGACATATCTGCAGTGACTAGTTTTCTGCAGCAGATGCTCCGGCTCCAGTTAGCAGAGCTGAGCTCTGTGGATGTTAGCAACACTGATTTGTTGATTGTGTTCTGGTTGAAGGTCTACTGCAGATGTTCCTGGGCTGAAGCAGCGAATTAGTGGCTGATCTAAGTCTGCGTCTCACTGCTGGATCACCTGCAGGTCACCCTCTGATTCTCGGACGTCTCATTAGGTGTCATTTGGTCTGAATTCACCCCAAACTGCAGCCTTGTTACAAGTGTTGATGTCACCCAGAACACATCATTGGGGCAGCAGTAGCTCAGGTGATAGAGCGGGTTGCCTCATGATCGGAGGAGGGTCATGGGTTTGATTCCAGCTCCCGCCAGAGGTATCCTGCTGTTGTGCCCTTGGGCAAGACACTTCACCCAACTTGCCTGTGTTAGTGGTGGTCAGAGGGGCCGATGGCGCCAAATGGCAGCCTCGCCTCTGTCAGACCTCCCCCCCAGGGCGGCTGTGGCTACAAGTAGCTTACCATCACTAGCAGTGTGTGAATGTGAGAGTGTGTGAAAGCGTCTTTGGGTGTCTAGAAAAGCGCTATATAAGTTCAATGCATTATTATTATTATAAATCTGCTTCTGACTGAGTTTTAGACTTTCTGCAGAGGAATCCGGCAGTGAGCTTGGAGGAGGCCAGCCATCACTCCTAGACATCAGGACTGTCAGCTGTCAATATTAACCCCTACCACAGATTAGCTCACACATTGATTCTGACCAAGTGACCCTCCCATCTCAAACTGCTTTTTTACTGGATCTGGTCAGAGAGCTGTTTCAACCTCACTGTGGGCTGATGTCTCACCCTCTGTGGTGACCTTCTTAACCACCGGTAGCATCTGGATATTCCAACACAAAACCAACTAAAGTTTAAGTTACTAATCAAGGTGTGTCCCTAATGATGTCCTCATGTTAAGACAGCATAACAGGTGATTTTTACCCTCCCTTCTCTGTTTAGCTCTGGATCCACCTTCTGGTTGCATGGTTGAGTTTGTCTCAAAGAGCAGCTGCAGCTGAAGCTTCTCTCATGTTGTAATGCTTTTGGATTTTTCAAAGATTTAAGGTTAAGAAACTTTCTTTAACAGTTTGGAGGTTCGTGTAGGAACACTAGTGGAAAGTCTCTACCTGCTTTAAGGCATTAGCTGTTTACTCAGCCAGTTGCTAATATAAAGGCTAGCAGTTAGCTTTTCAGTTTGCTGACCATCAATAACAAATACAGCAAGAATAAGAATTGTGCTTGTCCGTTGTCATCATGGCAGAGCCTGGAAGTAAACGTAAGAGAGTTGTGTCTTTGGGGCTGAAGCAATAAGCTAAAACCAGAATGAACATCGGCGAGGCCTACACTAGTCTGAGGGAGAAAATGGAAATTATAAAATAATGGACTGACTGTGACCCAACTTTCTTGCTACTAATCTTATAAGAAATTATATATTTTTATCCAACAGTGTGGATTTTTTTTATATGATGGCTTATTTTAGAATCAGAGCTGGCTGGTTAGCTCGTTAGCACTAGCTAACAAAAAGGAAACCTACTAAGACAAGAAACAAAAGATCGTGTCCTCAGTGCAAACATACACACGCAAATACTTCTATGGAGGCAAATGCTGAGACAGTTTATGTTAGTCTTGCCTAAGGACAGAGACAGCATGCTGTGGCAGTGTTGTTTACAAGAGTTGTCCTTCCACTTTCAACCAGTAGGGCGGAGGAGCTGGACACATATTTAGGCAGCTTTATTTATTCAATGTGCTCTCCAGGGACAAGGTCAGCTATGACATAAAACATTAAAATCAATGTGACAACATAAAACAGCAGATTATAAAATCAAATTTAAAAATACACAGAAAAAATTAGAAAAAAAGGCTGATGAAAACATGAAAGTTTTCATGTTTTACTTAGGTTACGAGAGTTGGGGCACATCTGAGGTCATGAGGAAGCTGATTCCATCTGTGAGCGGCATAGTGACTAAAAGCAGCTTCACCCCGTTTGGTTCTGACCCGAGGTTCTACCAGCTGACTGCTTCCTAAGGATCTCAGAGCCCTGCTAGGCGTAGATACCTGAAGGAGATCTGACATATATTCTGGCCCCATGCCATTGAGTGATTTATAAACCAGTAGAGGCACTTTGAAATGGATTCTGTGGTTTACTGGTAACCAGTGTAGGGATCTAAGAACAGGATTGATGTGTTTGGTTCTCTTGGTTCTTGTTAAGACTCTAGCAGCAGCATTCTGAATAAGCTGCAGTTGCTTCAAAGCTAGGAAGACCAGTCAAAAGACCAATACAAGAGTCCAGCCTGCTGAGATGAACGCATGTGTCATGCTATTTGATGAAGATGATAAAACGCTGGTGTGTAGCTTTAATGTGAAAAGTGAAGCTCAGGTCTGAATCAATTATGATACCAAGATTTCTAACCTGAGTCTTTGTCTTTATTCCTCTGGAGCCAAGTTGAGCAATAACCTCCATCCTATCCTTATTTCCAAAGACAAAAACTTCAGCCTTGTCTTTGTTTAACTGGAGGAGGTTTGACTGTATCCGTCGTCGTCGTCATCTTCCTCCACTTATCCGGGTCTGGGTCGCATCACTGCAGACGCCGAACCAATCCGCCTATCCAACTCCTGATCCCTCCTGCCCTCACTCGTGAACAAGACCCAGAGATACTTAAACTTCTCCACTTGAGGTAGGACCTCTCCCCCGACCTGGAGTTGGCAAGCCACCCTTTTTCGGTCGAGAACCATGGTCTCAGATTTGGAAGTGCTGATCCTCATCCCAGCCGCTTCACACTCGGCCACGAACCTACCCAGCAAGAGCTGAAGGTCAGAGCTGGATGAAGCTAGAAGGACCACATCATCCGCAAAAAGCAGAGATGAGATTCTCCTGCCACAAAACTCGACACACTCCACACCACGGCTGCGCCTAGAAATTCTGTCCATAAAGGTAATGAACAGAACCGGTGACAAAGGACAGCCCTGGCGGAGTCCAACCCTCACCGGGAACAGGTCCGACTTACTACCGGCTATGCGAACCAAACTCACGCTCCTCTGGTAAAGGGACTGAATGGCCCTTAACAGAAAGCCACCCACCCCATACTCCTGGAGTGTCCCCCACAGGGTGCCCCTGGGGACACGGTCATAAGCCTTCTCCAAATCCACAAAACACATGTGGATTGGTTGGGCAAACTCCCATGCCCCCTCCATCACCCTTGCAAGGGTATAGAGCTGGTCCACAGTTCCACGGCCAGGACGAAAACCACATTGCTCCTCCTCTATCTGAGATTCAACTATCGATCGGACCCTCCTCTCCAGTACCTTGGAGTAGACCTTTCCAGGGAGGCTGAGGAGTGTAATCCCCCTATAGTTGGAACACACCCTCAGGTCACCCTTCTTAAAGATGGGGACCACCACCCCGGTCTGCCACTCCACAGGAACTGCCCCTGATGACCACGCAATGTTGCAGAGACGTGTCAACCACGACAGCCCTACAACGTCCATAGCTTTGAGATACCCAGGACGAATCTCATCCGCCCCCGGGGCTCCGCCGCTGTGTAGTTTTTTGACTACCTCAGCAACTTCTGCCCCCGAGATTGGACAGTCCATCCCCAGGTCTCCCGGCTCTGGTTCCTCCTCGGAATGCGCGTAGGTGGGATTGAGGAGCTCCTCAAAGTATTCCTTCCACCGTCCGACTATAGCCCCAGTTGACGTCAGCAGCTCCCCATCCCCACTGTAAACAGTGTGAGCGAGATGCTGCCTTCCTCTCCTGAGGCGCCGGACAGATTGCCAGAACCTCTTTGGAGCTGATCGATAGTCTTTCTCCATGGCCTCACCAAACTCCTCCCCCCCCCCTTAGATTTTGCCTCGGCAACTGCCACTGCTGCACCCCGCTTGGCTATCCGGTAACTGTCTGCTGCCTCCGGAGACCAACAGACCAGCCACGCCCTAGAGGTCTCCTGGTCACATTGCGGTTAATCTACGACCTTCAGTGCCTTGGGGTCACCATACCCCCGACATCTCGGATCCAAAAGAGAGGCCCCATCACGGGTACGTAGACACAGCAAGATTGCGTCCGATGCCGTTTTATTAATAAATCAACTCTCGAGTTTATAGCAGACCAAATTCTTTCACACTCAGAACTCACATTTTCTTCCAGATAAATAGGTTCTGGTAAACATCCCATTCCACCATCACACATCACCATTCCATCTCATAAATGTTATTATAATTAGTCTAGAAAATAAAGTTTATTTTTAATTATATACTTGACTCTGTCTGAATTCATTCGAAGTGTGTTTACCGTCCCTGAATAAGCAAAGAATCCTAAATTCCTCTGGTTAAAAAAGTTAAAGTCAAAGTCCCATTAGTTGTCACACACACAGGTGTGTGTGTGCGAAATTTGTTCTCCGCATTTGACCCATCCCCTGGGGGAGCGGTGAGCAGCAGACACAGCCACGCTCGGGAACTATTTGGTGGTTTAACCCCCCAATCCAACCCCTTAATGCTGAGTGTCAAGCAGGGAGGCATTGGGTCCCATTTTTTCAAAGTCTTTGGTATGACCCGACCAGGAATCGAACCCTGATCTCCCAGTCTCAGGGCGGACACTCTAACACTAGGCCACTGAGAAAGGAACATTCAAAGATCCATCAGGTTGATATTCTATATTTATAAAGAATCATCAAATCTTGTTGGTCATAAATAAATCCCCAAAATGCACTACATAACATCGTTACACAACACTAACAGGAGCAAATGTGACTGTACGCATCAACAGTCCCCAACATATCAGGACCATGGAGTCATGACGAGATCTAAGGCTTCCACAAGAGCAAACTTGGCTTTGAGCAGCTGGTGAAACTGCCACCTTTTATCTTCCCTAAAGGTCTCCATGGTAACCGACATTACCCACAACTTTTGGTAGATTAGCAGAGAAACAGATGATTTATGCACACAGAGAGAACTTGTTTTACCCCATGTAGAACATAGAATAGGAGGAGGTATGAAGCTTAGCCAGCTATGCTGGAGGAGGTTCTCTTTTAGCCTGGCTACATCACCATGGCAACAGAGGCTGAACGCATCAGCTGATGTGGAGGTGATGAGGCTGTACAAAGCAGGAATGGCTTCTTCTCTCAGGCTGAAACATTTCTACATGGTCATGGTTCTATCAGGTTCTGGAACGTTCTACAGAGACGTCAGATTATCAAACCAAGATGGTGACCTGTCATTTACACCCTAATCTGACCCGAGCAGCACCAGGTACCACTCTGTTAGAGCTTGAGGTGAATCAAACATTTGGTTGGTCATCAACACGCCGGATCGTGTGATCGGCTCTTCTTCAGTCTGAACAAATGATTGCAAAGAAGCAAGAAAAATGACACAAAAATTTTTTTGTGTATGTATGTATGTGTGTGTGTGTGTGTGTGTGTGTGTGTGTGTGTGTGTGTGTGTGTGTGTGTGTGTGTGTGTGTGTGTGTGTGTGTGAACATTTAAATAAGGAGTGTGTAAGGGCAGGATTTCATAAGTTTTTTGCTTCCTCCCTCTCACAATAAACAGACGCTAGCATTTTCTAGCATCTGTGGCGTGCCTGTATTCTTCTATAATTGACATAAATATTCAAATAAAATCCTGCTGCTCTTTAGAATCAAATCTCAAAGTGATTCTTTGTTTTGCTCACTTTGCCTTAAATGTTTTATTCTGACATGCACCAGATGACAGATGGAAAGTATTGTTTTGTGTGAGCTGAACGCCAGGGTTAACAAAGGATCTTAGGTAGGCAGCATTATGGGATGGAGGAGTTCTTAGGGTTTGCCTGTGGAGAGCCAGCCTAGCTAGAATCGGACCAGTTCAGACTGACAGCAGTAGAGGCAGGAAGCGGAACCAGCATATAGCAGGAGTCTGGAGCCTTTAGCACTACGATGGTGTGAAGGAAGTGAATCTCCCAGCATGCATCTGTAGGGAGTAACAAACACCACAATGACATCACTAGCTTCTGTTTTGTTCTGAGCTAAAAACAGTTTTTCTGTCAACAGCTGCTGACAGACAGCTGGTGCCTGATAAATACTCCCCGGTAGCTTGTGTCTAGGTAACCACGAGTGTGCCACTTCCTTCCTGCCTGATCATTTATAAACTCGTGATTAGCATAACACTGGGCCTATAGGCGAGGGTGTGTGTTCCTGATGCAGCTTTACAACCAGAATGTCCACCAGCCTTTTTATCGTCACATTTAGTTTTTCCCAAACATTGTGTCCTGGTTTTAATACATCCAGTTTCCCTCCAGCCACAGTGAGGTTACCAGGGTTACGAGTTGAATCAGAGCCTACAGATGATGAGATCACAGAATGAGAAAAATATCAGACGTTTTTATTTCGTCATTACACACGGATGAATGTTTCAAATCCAAATTTGGAGTTTCAAATTGGCTGATCCAATCACCCGCTGATGTTTGGTTATGTGTGGTTCAGACCCCAGATGCACCAAAACTCTAGCCTGGCAAGCCATCCTTTACAGAGCACAGCATAAGTGAGTACACCCCCTTTAAAAAGTATGAATTTAATCAGCAGCTCAATGAACAAAAGAACGGTTTCGAGAAGTTCACAAGGCTGGTTTTATTGAACATGTGTTTAACTCCATAACATGAAATTAAGGTTAATAATAGAACTTAGATCACAAAATCTTGAGTTTTACTAAAATTGGTTGAAGCAAAAATGAACACACCCCGCAACAGAAACTACAGCATCCAGTATTTTGTATGACCATCGTGATTTTCAAAGAGAGTACCAAGTCTTCTAGGCATGGAATGAACCAGTTGGAGACACGTTGCAACTCTAGTCTGTTTCCATTCTTCTAGAAGAACCTCTTCTAGAGCCTGGACGCTGGATGGAGAGTGATGCTCAACTTGCTGCCAGCACAGAGTGATGGCAGCATCTTCTCCTTCAGTATAGAGCAGGACATTGTTGAGTTCACGATACCATCAATGAAATGCAGCTCCCCAACACCAGCAGCACTCATGCAGTCCCACATAAGGACACCGCCACCACCGTGCTTCACTGTAGGCTCCATGCATTTCTCTTTGTAATCCTCACCTTTGAGACAGCATACAGTTTAGAAACCATTAGTACCAAAGACAGTGATCTTTGTGTCACTCCAGAGTATAAAGTCCCAGTAGTCTTCATCTCTACCAGCATGGGCCCTAGCTAATCCTAGGCATGCTTTTGTGTGCATGGGCTTTAGGAGAGGCTTCCTTCGTGGACGATACCCATGCATGCCATTCCCATTCCTCTGCAGTGTGCGCTGTATGGTGTCACGAGAAATGGTCACTCCAGTTTGGGTTTCTACTGCTTTAGCTAACTGCAGTGAACCTGCATGGTGATTTTCTTCAACTCCTCTTATCAGAAGATGCTCCTGTTCAGATGTTACCTCTGTGGACGGCCTGGACGTTTCGAAGATGGCTGCTCTTCCATCTTTCTTAAATGTTTGGATCACTTTTGCTACAATATTGTGATTGATGAGTGAAGCTGATCTTCTTGTAGCCCTCACCTTTTTGTGTAAAGAAATGATTTCCTTTCTCAGATGTTATTTCTCTTCCATGTGGAGCCGTTGCTGACAGCATGAAGGGCTTTTCTTTGTTAAGTAATGCCCTTTTACAGTCACCTGTCTGCTGGACACCTCTTTAATGAATCATTAGACTCACCTGTGGTTGAATGTCTGTTCATTTTAATTTTGTAGTCTTAAGTGTGGCTCTTCTCCTAAGACTATAATTGTGGTGTACTCGTGTTTGCAACTTGAATGGATTTGTTAGGAAAATCCCTTTTTGTGTGCAAATTAACAAATCTTGTTTCCCATCAATGGCCCACATTTGTGAGAGTGTTTAGTAGTTTGGTATCTCACAGAAAATGCAGATTCTGAAAGGAAACTAAAGGTTTTCTGAAAAATGTAGTGGGGTGTGCTTATTTATGCTGAGCACTGTATGTGTGAACATATAGTCTGGGCACAGTCCATATAGAGAGCTCAGTCATGGGACGGGATCTACGGCTGTCTTTTAAACTGTCTCCATATGTTATTGGACAATAAACAACATGACATACTCACCGCTGGGGCCGTCCGATCTGATGATATTAGATCATTAAGGATTATAAAGTGATGATGATCTACCATAGCTCGAAGATCGTAGAATGGTCTATTTACGTTCTATCATCTGTGCCATTATTTCTGGACGTCGGCACGACAGACACACCAAGAGCAATTTTAAGGCAGTGTGTTGGTTTGTTTAGCTGAGGTAGAGCTGAGGAAAATAATCCAACAATCGATGCATTAAGATGGGGACATAAACTATTATGAATCTTTGAAGAAGCACACCATAGCGGCTGGCTGCTAGCATTAGCCACTAGCTTGCTCCATCTCTAAGAGGACATTAAGCGTATTTTCACACTGATTCTGCTCAATCAGGCAACCTCTGGGTCAATGTTCTGCTCTAAACTTTGCCTTTGGATTTGTGGCTCTTATTATTTGGAGACGCTTGTGTGTGTTTAAGCAACCTCTTCACCATGGATGCCAAGCCAAACGTTGTTTATTTAATCTTACAAGTCACTTGAAACTCCATCACCGCAACAACGTGTGGGAGGATTACGAAGCCGCCACTGCTAGTGCCAAGGCTGCTAATGCTAGCACTCATCCCGGCAACAAAGCCTCTGGACTGGTAACTATCGGCGAGGTGTTTAACAAAAGTAAAAAGTTTAACAAGAGCGACCCACAAGCTAAGGGTATCAACGACAGAATAATGGATTTAATTGCATTTGCCAGCCAGCCGTTTTCGTTCGTGGAGGACCTGAGCTTTCGCCAGCTAATAAAATTTCTGGAGCCACGGTATGAAATACCGAGCCGACGTTACTTTTCACACACCTGCCTACCGGATCTGTACCAACTTCTTGCAACACACATTCATAGTTTGCTGGACAAATACGCAAAACACATCAGTCTTACCACGGGCATTTGGACTTCTGATGTTAGCCCGGTAAGCATGCTAGGCATGAGCACGAGCATCAATAGCGAGCGCTTGTTTTCTGCTGCTGCAAGTGTACTGGACGAAAAAAGAAACAGACTAAGCTGTGAAAAAGCCGAAATGCTGCTGTTTGTCCAAAAAAATCTCCCACTGATCCAACCCTAATTGAAAAAGAAAAATGAAATGTAGTTGTTTTGTGCCTTCTGGGCATTCTGATTAGCATTGACATGCTGTTATGTTTTTATGAAGTCCAGTCTGTTAACACTTACCTCTATAAAACTTAGCCGACAACCATTTACATTTAAGTTGAAGACTAAGCATGCACCTTATTTCAAGCATAAGCACAGCATTGTTTTGCACTTTATTTAGGTAAGTAATTTGTACTGAGAAAACGGAGTTGCTGGATATTTTTAAGTTAAAGTATTTGTTCAGGCAATTGTAATGGACTCTCATTGTTTACAGATTATCAAAGCATGTAATTTATACTGAAGAAAGTTAATAAAATGACTTTAGTACAATTTTTTGTTCAGTTTCTTTTCAGGTAGCTATGGTGCAAAAAATTTATCAGAGCTATACACTGTTACTTTGTACTTCTAAGTAATTTCTCCAGATATTTTTGAAAAAGCAATTATTTGTTGGTTATCGGTTATCAGACATAAGAAGCAGGAATTGTCGGTTATCAGTATCTGTTGCAAAAATTCATTATCATGCATCACTATTCTGAAATATTTTATCCTATTTTCTGTGAAGGGGTATGATATAAACTAATGTATTTTAATGGTAAAGAGCTTCCAAAATGTCTGAATAGTCAAAATAGAAAAAAATCGTGATTAAATCGTAATCGTGATTTTGCAAAAACAAAATCGTGATATGATTTATTTTCCATATCGCCCACCCCTACTCAATGCTATGGATGTCAGTCTGCAGGGCAGTCCACCGTCGACTGTCAGAGAAAACACAAAAGCATCGTTTTTCTAAATAAAGGGCTTAAGTACCTCTATCTGCTCTTGACTCAAAGAAAAGCCCAAGTCTAAATAGTTCAAAGTTGATGCCAAAACCATTTCAAATTAGCTGTCGCCATCTTAATTTCACTGTCACAGTAACCCGCCCACCAAACAGATGGAGCGCTGTGATTGGCCTGCTGAGGTTCCATTGAAGCATGGCTAGACCAACTCGCAGAGCAAAATCATTTTGCTCTGATAACTGATGTAGGTTTCTGAAAATTCAGAGGAGGGGTTTCACCCCACAAACTCATTATTATTATTGTTGTTGTTGTTGTTGTTAATCAGTGTGTAGTCGTAGGTCTCAGACCTCTCTGAGCAGTGACCCTGTTTGTACACCTTCTCAGCTCTGGTGTCCATGTCTCCTGAATGTCCACTTCCTGTCCACATCACTTCAGTCCCACATGAGCTGTGCAGGCCTAAATCCTCAATGATTCTGAACCAGTGCACACCTAAAACAAGGACATTGATGTCTAAAGCCAGTGAGTGCTGATGAAAACAGCTAGCCCACCGGGTCGGCAGACCTTCTGTTAATACCTGATGTGCTACAGAAAAGAAGGAAAGTCCACTCTGTGACCACATGGAACAAGAGCTCAGGCCCCTCGGCTGATCACTGGTTCAATCAATGTTATGGATTCTCCACTAACGGATGTATCCCAGTCAGCCTGCAGAGCTAGCAGGAAACATCATCTGGTGGCTTCAGGGGCAACCTGCTGGTGGCCTCCCTGTTACCGACCCAAGAGGGGGGGAGGGGGGAGACAGTTGATGAGTCTGATTAGATTCAGTCTCCATCATCAGTTCCCACAGCTGACTGATTTCTGATCAGCTAAGTCAGAACCTGTCAGACACACACACACACACACACACACACACACACACACACACACACACACACACACACACACACACACACAAGGCTGTCTAAAGGCGCATCTAGTGTCTGTCCATGCGCGTGCATGGGTCCAGCAGCATGTCCACCATGCAACTTTCCCCTCTCTGTGTGTGTGTGTGTGGGGGGGGGGGGGGGGGGGGGATCATCGTTCCGCCTCCCTGTCCGGGTCCCCCTGCCGGTGCCCGGACCTGGTCCTTTTGGACCTTCCTGCTCATGAGACTCTGGTTCTGAATAAACATCAGATGCGGTTTTTGGGCCTCTTCGGCTCCGGTTCCCATTCTCCCTACCTGGTTTGAAGAAGGCATCAGTGTCGGGGTCGCTGAGCGCCTCCTCGGCCGCTTCTGTTGGGTTCATACCGGAATCCGGTTCCGTACAATCCACCAACAAAGAAAGGGAGAAAACTCGGCTTCCTCTGATTCCTCACGTGTGCTCCGCGCGCGCCACTCCCTCCATCAGCCTCCGAAGGCTGCTTTCCTTCGGGTCCCGCTCCGTCTGTTCGCTGCTTTGGGTCTGGCTCCGTTCCTCTCTATTGTTCCCGGTCCAGCCTCCCTCTCTGCTGTCCGCCAGGGTCCCTGTACCTCCCCTCCCCTCCCCTCCCCTCTCCTCTCCTCCCTCCGACTCTCCCAGTTCACTCCATTGGTCTTTATTGGAAGCGCATCATCTGTGCGTTTTATTAGAGCTTTCAGTCAGTAACTAGAACACACACACACACACACACACTCACTCACTTTAATGATGCTGTATGACCCACATGTTTTTCATCTGCTGACTCCACCAAAACCCAGCTGAACCAGTAGGCTACCTGCGGACACGCTAAGACTGGAAACAAGCAGGCAGCTCAGACCAGATACCGGTTCAGAAAAGGTTCTGTACATTTGTACAAGAGATGCAACATTCAAATGATCATTCTGATGTTTAGAAGTGAGCTCCTGTGAAAATATGCTGGGCAGCTAAGGTCTCTGAGCAGCCTCAGTTTACAGAAACAGGATTTCTGTCAGCCCAGACCTGAATCAGCTCTGAGTTTACAAAAATCCTGCTGCTGCTGCTCCATAAACATTTACACCACAGCAGCTCTTGTACACAAATGAGTTTTATAAAATTCCAGCTAGTTTCTGTCTGTCTGGGATTTCATTACAGGAATAACTCTTGTTACAACCTCTAAAACAGCAAAGATGCTTCCTGGCACAGGATGCAACGCATGAAGAAAACTAGAACCCACTCAACGGTTCGATGTGATTAAAATCAAGTTTAGTTCCTACCTCAGGCAAAAGCCAACACACCTATTCAACACAAGGAGGCTTTAACCTTCAGGGAATCCAAGGCCAAACACCCCCTTTTACTTAATAATTCTGTTGATCACCAAACATGTGCAACGGCTGACCTCCCTATCTGGCCACATAAACAGGAGAAGAGGGTTTAACAAAAATGGTGCACCCTACCAGGTCCCATGGAAGACTTGCCTCTAGCTTCACAGTCAGCCACACAGAATACATCCACATGTCCTCCAGCTTCACTGGCTGCCAGTCAACTTCAGGGTTCATTTCAAGATCCTGGTTCTGGTCTATAGGGCCTTACATGGACAAGCACCATCATATATTGGTGATCTTCTCGGTCCCCCCAGCAGGTCCCTGAGGTCCAGTGACCAAAGCCTACTGGTTGTGCTGCAGGCTAAAGGTCAAAGGTGACAGATC
The DNA here is from genome assembly GCF_043380555.1 of Nothobranchius furzeri. Taxonomy (NCBI): domain Eukaryota; kingdom Metazoa; phylum Chordata; class Actinopteri; order Cyprinodontiformes; family Nothobranchiidae; genus Nothobranchius; species Nothobranchius furzeri. Next base: position 37,447,091 of record NC_091754.1, read on the forward strand.
ATCTGCTGCTCTGGCCCCCAGACTCTGGACCTGTCTTCCTCTGAGCCTGAGATGACTCAGTGGTCTCCTTTAAAAAGCAGCTGAAGACTCACCTGTTCAGGCTTTGGTGTGACCTTCATCACCCTCTCCTTGTTCTGCTCTTTCTACAAATTCCACCTTTCCCAGGATCCACTGATTTCCCTTTCCTATTCGTTTTCTCTCTCCCTTTCCTTACATTTTTAATCACAATTTGTTTCTAATTTTAAACATATTTTTTAAACCTTTTTAAAAATATTTTTTATATTTTGAATATTTTGTTCTTGTGACATGCCTCATGATTTTTACCTTGAGATGTGCTCTATGGTTTTCTTTCCTTCCAAGACCTAACCCAGAGAGCAGCCACCCCTCACAGCCTGAGGCAGTCAGGCAGACCTGGGCGGTCAGAGGGAGAGCCCCCTAGAGGTCAGTGACTGTAACAACCACAACATACACAGCATTTTACAGGTTTTTACAGATGCTAGGACACGTTTCTCAATACTGAGGTCACTTTTGCATAACTCTTCACACAGTGAGGACAACAGAAGTCTAAGTGGGCTAAACTGAGGATCAATTATTGTTTTGGCACAAAATGCGTTCAGTGACTACATCTCTCAGATGTCCTGAAGTATTTTCTCACTCAGACACAACAACTGCCAAAGGTCTTTGTACCAACAGGACATTTTGCACATGCTTACATAATGTTTTGAAAACAGTTAAACGTACCGTATGTTCAAAACAATAACATAATGCAAAGCTGCATAAGACAGCAAAATGCAACCGCAATACATTTTTGAAACATGTTTTAAATTTAAAAAATGCAGTTAAAGCAGCCACGGATGATTCTCATCGTAGACGAACATCTACACATCTATGTGTTTGTATTGTGATGTAAAGATGGAGCCAGCCAAGAGAAGTGGCTGAAAGAGGACGAAGAGAGCCTGGGGGGATATGTATGCAGCAATGAATGCTGGATATCTGGACATATTCAATTCAATTCAATTCAATTTTATTTATATAGCACCAAATCATGACATGACTTTACAGCAATCCTCAAACTAAGCAAGCATTTAGCGACAGTGGAGAGGAAAACTCCCTTTTAACAGGAAGTAACCTCCAGAGGATCCTGGCTCAGTATACCACGACTCACTGGGGATCGAGAAGACAGAGCAGACACACACACACACACACACACACACACACACACACACACACGTGCGCACACACACCAAGTAGTGTTCCTATGGTTATATTGTGATTTCTTAGTAAATATTCTATTTGGTGAAAGATAAACTTTATTGTATTTGTCCTAGTGGATCTATAATTAAACGGGTAAACTAGCAGTAGCAGATCCAACGTCAAGGAAAGCAAAAAGTTATTATCAGGAGAGGGAGAATGTTTAAGTGGTTAGCAGCAGTGTGCTAGACGTTGGCCCCCTCCATGAGGCCACCACAGCTCAGCAGAACATATCAGCCTTTGTATCTGTATCAGTGGATGGTATGGATCCAAACTCTTGTATTTTGGAATTAGCAAAAACATAAAATAATTATTGACCTATTGCTATAATCAATATTGTTGTGAACATTTTTGAAAAACTAGTATTTAATCAACTCTCTAATTATCTAGATGAAAACAACTTACTATCTCCTTTCCAATCAGGACTTAGAAAACATTTCTCGACTACCAATGCGCTGTTAAAATTTACTAATGATATATACTCTGGATTTGACAACAGCTTGGCAACAGGTGCCATTTTTCTTGACCTGTCAAAGGCTTTTGATATGGTGGATGATTATCTGCTTTTGGATCAATTGTACTTGTTTGGTTTATCTAAGACAGCTCTACTTTGGTTTCATTCATTTTTTCACAATCACTCTCAAATTGTTGTCGTTAATGGCTCTCAGTCGAGACGAAGGGAAGTTATGAAAGGAGTTCCTCAGGGTTCCTCTTTAGGACCGCTATTATTTTAAATCTTTATTAATGATCTGCCATTATGCTGTTCTTTTTGTTCTGTGCACCTTTATGCTGATGATACTGTTTTATACTGCTCAAAACTTAGTTTAATGGCAATTCAAGAAACCTTACAGCTTAATTTTAATAGCGTACAATGCTGGTTAGTTCATTAGCTCGTTAGCTTTTAAACAAATCAAAATCCCACTCAATGCTGTTTCAGAGACGTGCCACTTCTGCTTCCCAAGTTCATTTCAATTTACATTTCTCTGATTTATCTGAACTGACCTTTGTTCAAGTATTAAAATATCTGGGTGTCTGGCTGGAGCCTATATCCAAACTATCATAAACAAGATAAACTCTAAGCATATTTTGTACGTTCTTGCTGTGTTTGTCTTCAAATTCCATTTTCGGTCCTTTTTTAAACACAGCTAAGGTTTTTCTTTACATTGCTAACGTTTCGTTTGCGGCTGCAAACATCCTCAGAGCTGACACTGATGGTGGCGTCACTTCCTACCCCGTTTATCCACCATCAGCACCACCATCAGCGTCAGCTCTGAGGATGTTTGCAGCCGCAAACCAAACATCAGCAAGGTAAAGAATAACCTTATCTGTGTTTAAAAAAGAACCAAAAATGGAAGATAAATTCTAACTTGAAAACTTTATATATTCTTCAATCAACTGCTTTGACTTTAATGTAAGAAAGCGGATTGTTACACAACTTTTGTTTCCTTTATTAGATTATGCTAATATAATCTACCAGAAGTCCACTGCATCTTGTCTTCACATGATTGATATTATTTATGATAGTTTATGTCGTTTTGTCCTGCGTTATCAATTTCAAACTCACCACTGCCACACGTATAAACCGGATTCCAAAATAATTGGGACACTATACAAACCGTGAATAAAAACTGAATGCAATGATGTGGTGGTGCCAACTTCTAATATTTTATTCAGAATAGAACATAAATCATGGAACAAAAGTTTAAACTGAGAAAATGTATCATTTTAAGGGAAAAATATGTTGATTCAAAATTTTATGGTGTCAACAAATCCCAAAAACTTTGGGACAAGTAGCAATAAGAGGCTGGAAAAAGTAAATGTGAGCATAAGGAGGAGCTGGAAGACCAATTAACACTAATTAGGTCAACTGGCAACAGGATTGGGTATTAAAAGAGCTTTTGTTCCGTGATTTATATTTTATTCTGAATAAAATATTAGAAGTTGGCACCTCCACGCCATTGCTTTCAGTTTTTATTGACGATTTATATAATGTCCCAACTTTTTTGGAATCCGGTTTGTATAATCTTCTGTCCTGGCTTACACCGGAAGCTAGGCAGAAGTTTTACTGGTTGTTGTTTATTTTTAAGTGGGTTTATTTTAAATTTCCTTCATACTTAACTACCTAACTAGTACCATTCAGATCTCATTATCACATTCGCAGAACACATCATGTTGCATTCGTCATCCCTTTCTCTAAATCGGAGTTAGGAATGCTGGCCTTTTCTGTCAAAGCACCAAGAGACTGGAACAATTAGCCTGTTTTCCTAAGAATCATCACTACAATCCATCAGTTTAAAATCTCTTTGTATGAACATTTAATACCCATCTGTAACGGTTTTTGATTTAGATTTTCACTTTTCTTTCTTTAGTGTTTATCTTTTAATTGATAATTTTATTTTCATTATTATTAATATAAAATGTTTTTTTTATTTATTATTATTATTCCTGTTGTGGTTTCACTGTGTGGCATTGAAAGACTGTTTGCTATCTTGGTTTTCTATCTGTTTTGATTTGAATAGAAGACCCACTTGGAAACGAGATGGTTCATCTCAAGCGGTTTATCCTCTCGAAATATAAGTTAATAAATAAATTAATAAATAAAATAAACATAAAATATTGACAAATTCTGCATCAAGTCTGATTAATTCCAGTAACATGTTGTAGTTATGAACAACACATGGTACAGGCCAAAAGTTGGGACACACTCCAAATTCCATTTTTGGTTCTTTTTTTAAACACAAATAAGGTTTTTCTTTACCTTGCTGACGTTTCGTTTGCGGCTGCAGACATCTTCAGAGCTGACGCTGATGGCGGCGTCACTTCCTACTCCGTTTATCCAAGGGTGACAACGTCCTCTGCTGCCCGCGGATAAACGGAGTAGGAAGTGACGCCACCATCAGCGTCAGCTCTGAAGATGTCTGCAGCCGCAAACGAAACGTCAGCAAGGTAAAGAAAAACCTTATCTGTGTTTAAAAAAAGAACCAAAAATGGAATTTGAAGACAAACACAGCAAGAACATAGAAAAGAAGTTGGGACACACCTTCTAATTCAATGTGTTGTCTTTATCATCATGATCATCTACATTGGTAGATTCTCACTGAAGGCATCAAAACTATGAATGAACACATGAGGAGTTATGTACTGAAATAATAGAAAACATGTTTTATATTCTATTTTGCTCTGATTACTGCTTCACACACTCGACATTCTCATGATGAGCTTCAAGAGGAAGTCACCTGACATGGTTCTCCAACAGGCTAGAAGGAGTTCCCAGAGGTGTTTGGCCCTTGTTGGCCCCTTTGTGAATGCTCATGGTCCTGAAAATAAAGAAAATAAGTTGAATGAGAAGGTGTGTCTGAACTTTTGCCAATTAGAAACACAGACGTCTCCTTGTTTTACACAAGAAAACACTGCATGCTACGTGTTGTTAGTGTTTTTTAGGTTGTTGTTTTGTGGGTAACGAAGTGTGTTTGTCATCCGTCAGCCTTTGCTAGTGTTCTGGAAGAAAGTGTTTATTTGAGACCTGAACGAAGTGTTTTGGTAGTTGGAGTGCATTTTGAATGTGAAATGAACTGCTTTGTCAAGCTGAAAGTCCATTAGGAGTGGCCTTAGTATTGAGAAATGTGTCCTAGCATCTGTAAAAAACTGTAAATCACAACTTTGATCATCATAAATATTTTCTGCCTCCCTAAGACCAGCTGTTAGGCCCTTTGTCTGGTTTAGACAATCTAATCATCTTCTACAGATATTTGGTTCCACAGAAATCAACTTAAGAAGATGTGAACTTTAATCATCAAACCATCCTGTTTATCCTTGAGTGAGAACTTTTATCAGTGTCTCTAATCCTCCATAGAAATTTCTCAAAAGATGAAAAATTGTCATTTTCCAAACGGTTCTGAAACAGTTGCAGCTCTTAACAAGCTCTACTCAGGTGGACTGAAGGGAAAGCGGCTCTACGGATTGCAAAGGTTGCAGACCCCTGATCTAGATGAAGTTCTCGCACACAAATAACCATTTTTAATTATAATGTTTGAGGAGTGAGTGTTCTACAGACATCTTGACCCCTAATGAAAGATATGTTAATCCCGTAACCATCTGGTGAACTACTGAAAACCTGTTTCTGGACCTTTTCATTTCCAAGGCTCCAGTGAGCGGTCTCACATCTTCCATCACGCTGATGCCTCCATCCCCACATCCAAGGGACGCTGCACAGCCATCTGGCTGTGTACTGCTGCCCCCTAGTGGACACCCACTTGCTGGTTTCTTCTGTTACTTTCCTCACCCCTAGAGAAGCACTACAGAACAGTTCTAACAAGGATTGCAGGTTTGAAAGCTCATCAGATTTTTGAGTTTTTTCATTCTGGTTGTAAAATGTTATTACCGTAAGCCAGTGCACTATTTTTCTCTACCAACAGTAAACAATCACAAGGAAGAGAATCTACAAAGGGCATCTTGTTGTCAGTTGCAGCATGCAGACCTGATTTCGCTCTTTAGGCTTGCCATACTGCCCCCTAACCCCTACCCAAACCTGAGCTAAAGCACCCCAAAATCCACATTTTTATATAGCTTTAATTGCTACTTTCACTTGTAAACTAGCTCTTAACATCAGTGTCTATTTATGATTAGTAAAACACCAGCTCCTCATTTGCTTACCCTAAAATAAAAACATTTAATCATTTTTCACTTCGGCATGAGCGACAGTGAGAGATTCTCATTCATAAACCAAAAACAGATGCAAGAACAAACTTTATCAAACATAGCAGCAAAAGTCTGATTGCTTAGTTTGTTTTTCTTGAACTCTGATTGGTTGAAAAGTGCTACAGAAGTCACAGAAGAGGACGAATCAACTTCAGAAATCCTCACAAGTTTTCCAGAGGTTCTGGTGCAGGTTGCCGTGGGCAACACGTGTCCTGCTTTTACTTGGATTAGTACCAAATTTTCTATGTTGCACCTCACATATGTTCATGTGAGGGAAATTAAAATGCAGCCAGGAAAGGATGACCAAAAACTTCAGAAGTAGATAAACAAAATTCTGTGGAAGAGTGAAGGAAAGAAGTGACGGGAAATACACAAAAGTCTGGTCGTCAGTCAGTCTGCCTGTTTAAAGGCCGAAAGGTAGTCACAGTTAGCCCGGCCTGCCAGACTCCTCCTCTGATTACAGGTTTTATCGATTGCTAAAACTCCAAAAGCAAAAATGAGGCAGAATTTTCACAACCTCTACTTCTGTTCTTGACTCCATTTATCACTACTTAAAGGAGACATAACATGCTTTTAAGTTATTCCTTTTTACATCTAAATCCTTCAGTTGGGGGTCTAAATACAGTGGAACTGCAGTTCTTTGGTCTGATTTCCTCATTATTGTTGCTCTACAGACCCTCATCTACCCCTGTTCTGAGGAGAGTCTTCAGAACGAGCCGTTTTTGGGTACTGTCTCTTTAAACTGGAGGAGGAGCTGTAAACTCCGCCCCCCTCCATAGTGCAGACCTGTACTCTCCTCCCCCAGCCGGACTTTGTAGTTCTATAGAGAAATCATTATTTAGCATAGCAGATTTAGCATAGCATATTAGCATTTTTAAAACATGTGGGGAGAGTAGTTAATCAAGCTGTTTCAAGGCTGCTAACTCTCTCATGCATTTGTCTGTAGTCACTCACACACACCCGTCACGGCCGACGGAGGACAAGTGAGCAGGCACGTGCGCGCACACACACACACACACACATCCGTCACGGCCAACGGGACAAGCGAGCAGGCACGCGCACACACACAAGGAATGCTGCTTGCTTATTTATTTCTATAAAAATGTTTTAAAAAATGATACAGCTCATTAAAACACCATTAAAATATATTTTATTAAGATCTCTATCTATATATATATATATACATACATATAATTATAAATAATATTATGAGTAGTCTTATTTAATATTGGGTGTCTTAATGGCTGAAAATGGATAAAAAGCAGTTACATTTTAATTTAAAGATTTGAGATTCTAGTCAAAAATAAAGAACATTCCTCCAAATGTTCTTTAATGTGATTATAATTCTAATGCTTAGAACTTTGTTTTTATTGTCTGCAATGCGTAGCCTATATCTTTATTAAATGTGTTTAGCTGTAAAGTGGTAATTCTAATGTGTACAGAGAGGTGGACATCAGTGCTGCAGTGAAATTCCCAAGATCAGTCTGCTTTGCTAACAAATATAGTTAAATCTTACCTGCATTCTAAATAAATACCGTTAGGTGGAAACATCAGTAGGCATTGAGTTATTGATACAATCCCTAACAGCCAGAATGGAAGAAGAGCATGCTGGGTCATCCTGGATCTGAGCCTGTTCTGTGTATTTACCTACAGGATGCAATAAATGTCTACAAGGCGGAGTTTGGACCATTACATCTAAAAGAAAACATACAATCAGTGATTTTTTATTGTTTACATTAATATACAAATTTTCTAAGTATTAACCTCACAGCAAATAAGTAGAACAATATAATAAACAGGTTTTAGTAGTTAAACAGGCGTTGTGCACACAGGTGCTTTGTGTCCCGGTGCTGTGGTATCTAGGTCTCAGAGTTCCTGTCCTCCTGCCGTCTTCTGTTGTCCTCAGGATACGGATTGATGTTTCCTGGTGATGAGGGAGGGGCAGTATGTGGGATTCAAACTGGTCCTGGACAACAGTGGGAGACCTCCGTTGTCTGAATACTGAGACCAGAGGGTTGGTGAGATGCAGATCTTCTCTACCTCATCTAGAAACGGAGTTGGTTCAGAGAAAACTTTTCCAAAGACCAGTTCCATGATGTCATCGCCATATTCTGCAATGATAGACAATAACTTTAATGACATATTTTGTTTACAAGCAGCTTTAGGAAAGTTGTTTCTTTAGCTTTCATGTTTATAGTCACGTTTGTGTTGCTGCAGTGACTTCATATTCTTACAAATGTAATAAAATAGTGACACTAAAATTATACAAATGATTCCTTATGAAAGGAAGCTCATTAGAGAGCAGCGCAGACAGACTTACTACATGCTGCAGCTGTTTTTACAGGCCAGCTGCTGCTGAATTTGGGGAAAGTTATTCTGCACACATCCAGATCAGATGGTCGATTTCAGAAAATAATGTAATTCAATAATTTCTAAACAGACTAAACAAGTAAAACATCAAATAAATCACTCTGCTGTCATCAGACGGAGTGATTCAGGGGGTGAGGTGTTCTTAATGAGGGTGGCTGAGGTGTGTCATCACTCACTTTGGTCTGGTCCAGACCGTCTCTTTACTGGTGGGTCTCCTTCCTCAGTAGGTGACGTGAGCTCCAACATCTGAGCGTTCTGTGTTCCTTAGAGGAGAAGAAAAGTAACATTAGCAAGCTGGCTAAATTATTTTTACTAGCATCTCAAGGACTTGGAGAAGCAGATCTTCACTTACAGTTGTGGTCAGAAGTTTACATACACTTGTAAAAAATATAATATAATGGCTCTACTGAGTGTCCCGTTATTTCTAAAACTCAGATTTTTCTCTGATAGAGTGATTGGAACAGATACTTCTTTGTCACAAAAAACATTCATGAAGTTTGGTTCTTTAATGTCTTTATTATGGGTCAACGGAGAAAAGTGATCACATTTGCTGGGTCACAAATATACATACAGCAACATGAACTAGCAATTTTGGTGACTTACAAACGTGTCAGTGAACTGAGCTTCATAGCATGGCCTCTTAACTTCTTGTGAGTGATTATGAGTGACTACAGCTGGTGACTTCTCTTAGGCCAGGTAAATAGGGCTCATCGGATACAAACGCCCACAAACGCTACAATGGGAAAGTCAAAGGAGCTCAGCATGGATCTGAAAAAGCGAATTATTGACTTGAACAAGTCAGGAAAGTCACTTGGGGCCATTTCAAAGCAGCTGCAGGTCCCAAGAGCAACAGTGCAAACAATAGTTTGTAAGTATAAGGTGCATGGCACTGTTTCATCACTGCCAAGATCAGGAAGAAAACGCAAGCTATCACCTGCTGCTGAGAGAAAATTGGTCAGGAGGGTAAAGAGTGAACCAAGAATCACCAAAAACCAGATCTGCCAAGAATTAGAAGCTGCTGGAACACAGGTGTCATTGTCCACAGTCAAACGTGTTTTGCATCTCCATGGACTGAGAGGCTGCCGTGCAAGAAGGAAGCCCTTGCTCCAAAAGCGGCACCTTAAGGCTCGACTGAAGTTTGCTGCTGATCACAAGGACAAAGATAAGACTTTCTGGAGGAAAGTTCTGTGGTCAGACGAAACAAAAATCGAGCTTTTTGGCCACAATGCCCAGCAATATGTTTGGAGGAGAAAAGGTGAGGCCTTTAACCCCAAGAACACCATGCCTACAGTCAAGCATGGTGGTGGGAATATTATGCTGTGGGGCTGTTTTGCTGCCAATGGAACGGGTGCTTTACAGAGAGTAAATGGGATAATGAAGAAGGAGGATTACCTTCACATTCTTCAACATAACCTAAAATCATCAGCACGAAGGTTGGGTCTTGGGCGCAGTTGGGTGTTCCAACAGGACAATGACCCCAAACACACATCAAAAGCGGTAAAGGAATGGCTAAATCAGGCTGGAATAAGGGTTTTAGAATGGCCTTCCCAAAGTCCTGACTTAAACCCCATTGAAAACATGTGGACAGTGCTGAAGAAACAAGTCCATGTCAGAAAGCCATCAAATTTAACTGAACTTCACCAATTATGTCCAGAGGAGTGGTCAAAGATTCAACCAGAAGCTTGCCAGAAGCTTGTGGATGGCTACCAAAAGCGCCTAATTGAAGTGAAAATAGCTAAGGAACATGTAACCAAATATTAGCACTGCTGTATGTATATTTGTGACCCAGCAAATGTGATCACTTTTCTCTGTTAACCCATAATAAAGACATTAAAGAACCAAACTTCATGAATGTTTTTTGTGACAAAGAAGTATCTGTTCCAATCACTCTATCAGAGAAAAATCAGAGTTTTAGAAATAACGGGACACTCAGTAGAGCCATTATATTATATTTTTTACAAGTGTATGTAAACTTCTGACCACAACTGTACCTAAACATCAGACCAGTTTGTCCCAGCTGAGCTCATCAGGGCTTTAGTCTGACAGCCTGTCAGTGAAACACGGCTCCAGTCTTCTGGATGTGGACTGTAAAAAGCAAAGGAACATTTTTACTTTGTTTTAATTATTTTACAGCTGATTTGATCAGCTTTCCGATGCTCACGCTCATACAGACGGTGAGCTTTGCTGCGTCTGACTGATGCAGAGTTAGTTTTTATATCTGCAGTGAGACAAAAAACTAACCTCACTTCACTCAGAGATTGTTCTTTAAAACTCTATTAAATCCACTGTGTTGACGCACTTTAATGACTTTGTCACGCTGCATTTTAGCTGATATGGGACTTTATTTACTGGGACTTTATTTACTGGATGCTAAGATTACATCACACTCACGTAAAATAACACACAGGCTCTCTGCTGCTACAATCAGTGGATGTACATCTGGTGTAAAAGAAGGCGTTGGTCAGAAATCACATTTTATTCCACGAAAATCAGCCAAATCCACATTAATCTGGGTGCTAACTTTACTAGCATACTGTGCTAGCGATAGCAAGCCGGATGCTAACGCTTTAGTGCTGCTAATGCCCGTAAACCTAAAGTAAAGTTTGTCGACATTTTAGAGTTATATGAAGCTTACCGCTCTGCTGCTGTGTCCTGGTGCTGTCACATTCAGATGGAAATGACTCCTTTTAGATAGATGAAGCCCTCGGTACTTACTAGCCAGGAGACACGAACGAACCACGCACGCGCGCGCATGCACACACACACACACACACAAACACACACAACCACTACTTTTTCTTCTGTTTTTTTTTGGCAGTAGTGTCATCAGCTCCTGGGTTTAAATACTGCCACACCACCCTTCCTTAAAACGAGGAACAGTTTTGAGCTGTGTGTGGCTAAAATAACCAGACATTCTGCATTTTTCCAATAGGACTACAAAAAATCTTAGCGAGATGAAAAAATGGCGGATTGGCTCTGTGTTTAGCCGAGGGCCATTACCATATTTGGTAGTTATCCTGACGAAATAAATTACTGATGTAATAGATAATTTGAAAAACTGAACGGGTGGACAAATATGCCCAAAACTTAATTATTAAATATCTAAATAGCAACTCCAGTGAATAATATAAGCCTTTTTGCTCACTTAGACACTTAAAATGTGAAACACACTGTGTTAACGGATAAAAAAGTGGGTTTTTCATGTTATGTCTCCTTTAAGATTTCCTTATCATATTAGAACTCTGATTTTCCTCCTTTATGCCCCGATGTCACTTTCACATCACCTTGCTGTCAAAACACAGCACACGATTTTCAGGTTCACACACACTTCTCACATAAATTCTCAAAGCTTCAATCAACAACACACAAATATTCAAATCTATAAACGCTCCGGTCTGGCGAGCAATTTCTAATCAGGGACTGCAGCATAAAAGGAGGCTTGATGCTCTGTTTTGTTTGATGAGCAATGGAGAACAGAGACAACAGACGGCAAATGGAGAGGGGTACGTATGGGAAGAGGAGGAGGACGGGGAAGAAATGTGATTGGCCATCGGGCCATAATCGAGGTTCCAGGCCTGTGTGGTGGCAACGTCACTATGTGTGCGGCCATGAACCACCATGGCATCCTACACCGACATGCCCACCTAGCAGCTAGACCACCACCTACCCTGTCAGACCGATGCACATCTAGATATGTGAAATTTGGTGGTGTTGATTCTATGAGAACCAGTACAGTTACTATCATTTGACCAAACTTCAGATAAAAGCCTAAAATCAAGATCATGATCAGAAACAAAATCATTTACTAGACATTACTTGTTGCTAAGAGATCTAATATTGAATAAAGCCTCCTTCATAGAAATGGAGCAGGAAAACCGTGCTGAATGAGCCTGACAAAGAAGTGTTATCAGGTTTCTTGGATTATGTGAGTGAACACGCACTTTCCGTCTTTTGGAAATCACAGGGATAGGGAAAACTTAGCGTAGCGGGTAGCGGGGTTGCGGTAGGGTAGCGGTAAGAGGCGGAGCAGCACCAATGATGCAGAGGAGTAGATGGAGTAGTTTCCCATTTTATTTACACCAGTGCTCACATGCTTGCAGAGCTCTGACCAGCAACACAGTACAGATGTTCAATGGTGCCTTTTATACTGTGGAACTCATCAGTTCTCTGGACTGAACCATGTGATAGTGCAACTTTAATAATTACACACCCTTCTACTTAATTGTAACGTCCAGCAATGGTCAGTTTTTTAGGTATAGTTTGACCCTTCAACATCTGGTCAAAATGGAGACATGAGACTGCATGTGTTCCCTTTAAATCAGCCTGCCTTCATCCCAGCAGCTGGAGCTCAGAGCCTCTCTGCGGCTCTGAACACACGATAAGGAACTGTCAACAATAATGTTCTCTCCTCGAGGTCCATCCTTATCATTCTACAGGATTCTTCATGCCTCCAAATAAGTGAACACTCGCAGCTCGGATCAACTGCTAAATCAAAGAATGATTTCCTAAATTAAGTATGAATTACTAAATCTTATAAGCTAAATAATCATTAAATAAACATTTGTTTATTGCTACTTATAATAATCATAATATAATTGTAGAGGTATTAGTCATCTGCCACCAAGTAAAGCCTGGTTTATGCTTCTCCGTCAGCTCCGCAAGGGACAGACACGCACGGATTGACGGAAGCGTTTTGCTCTTTTACTTCTCCGTCTCCTGGGGAGTGTTGCAAAGCAATTGCCCGGCAGGACAACAGAGGGCGTAGCGCTGTTCTGTGGTATCCTGTCATGTATCGGTCCAAGACAGTGTGTTTATATTGTGTTTTTTGTATATATAAGAGACTTTTTAACACGGACATATTTGTCTCTCATTCTCCCACCGCTTCATGCGCTCCCCACCTCTAAACCTACGTTTCCTGTCATTTCCGTCCACAAATAAAACGCTTGCTGCGCATCTTTTCACTCCTCCAGTCACGGGAGAATTAAACGTTCATATATTTAGAGTTTTTTTGTGAGGTATTCTTCAAGCTTCTCCGTGTCTGCCGCTAGTTATCCTCGGCTCTCTTTGCAATGGCGGCGCTGTAAACAACAGTGGTGTCCTGACCAATCACAAGCTTGCGTAATCCGTCTCGTTCGACGGATGTTTAACCCTTTGGTGCATAATGGTCACTATGGTGGACAGGTACTCAAAATTGTTATTTATTTGTTTTTGCTATTAAGTACAACTGTTGAAGACTTTATTGCATTTGAGCCCCTCCATTTGGACTTCAGTAAGCCAAGCCAACATATTTCATGCTCTGAATGCAAGCCGTCCACCAAGGTGGACATGTAATAAATTATTTGTAAATTATAAAATTTTACAAAAAATATTTGTTGAAATTTGTTTCATTCACACCTAAAGACGAATGAAAAAAATTGTTAAAAAAATCATGGTTGAAGATTTCATAATTCATGCATCAAAGGGTTAAAAAAGTGGGCTCGACTCCGTACGTCCTTGCGTGCCCTACGCAAGGACGGATAATGGCGTTGCATTTCTCCGCACTGACGCAGACGGAGAAGCATAAATCAGGCTTAATTGGATGACCTGTCATTGAGGGAAGGTGCTAATATAAATATAGCCTGGGGTGGCGCCACCGCGATCTTTGCTTTGGCTCAACTTCCGCTTCCTTGGTGAAGTGTAATTGTGTACGGGACTCCGGCGTGTCGGACTGAGTTGTTGCAGGTGGTCCTCCCAGAGGAACGGAAGGCTTCCCTTTATCCTATGTGCCTCATAGAAGTGATCGAGGAAGGGGTGTGTGCAGACTCTGTTGTTCTGCTGCTTTTCTGCACTGTTCCATCAGATCCCTGTTTTCCTGTTGTTGATCCGGTGCTGGACCATCATCCGGTTCCAAGGCCTCTCTGTCCCGCTGCTCGGGCTGGTTAAACAGGGGATCGGCTGAGACCATAGGGAGCGGCTTTTCTCTCTCGCTCCTTTGGACTGAGTACCAGCGGTGGACCTACACCCGATGTGGGTGCGGGTATTTCGACGAGGGGCTGCGGGCCCTACCGGCAGCCAGCGGCTGTCGTCAGCACGGGAGCCTATAAGGACGGCTGAGGCTCAGGCTAAGAGACTGGTTGTGTGTGTGTGTGTGGGTGTGCAGGCGAGCTGTATGCCGCTCATTTCCTGATGGCCTGTCCACCCAGCTGTTGCTGTGTTTTATTGTTTTGTGTGTGTGTGTGTGTGTGTGTGTGTGTGTGTGTGTGTGTGTGTGTGTGTGTGTGTGCGTGTGTGCGTGCGTGCGTGCGTGCGTGCGTGTGTGTGTGTGTGTGTGTGTGTGTGTCTGCTCTGTCTTCTCTATCCCAAGTGAGTCGTGGTGGATGGCTGCTTACACTGAGCCAGGATCCTCTGGAGGTTTCTTCCTGTTAAAAGGGAGTTTTCCTCTCCACTGTCGCTAAATGCTTGCTTAGTATGAGGATTGCTGTAAAGTCACTGACACTAGTCAGTGACTTGATGCAATTTGCTGGGTTCCTTATATAGGAAACTTTTTTTTTCTGATTGGCTTCATGAACTGACCTGTATTGGAATGTTCATTATGTGAAGTGCCTTGAGACGACTCTTGTCGTGATTTGGCGCTATATAAATAAACTCGAATTGAATTGAATTGAATTGAATGAGGTGGTTGTGAAGTTGAGAGGCAATGGATTTTTCAAGAATTTTGGAGATGAAGGGTAGATGGGAAACGAGGTGTAGGTTATTGAAGTTAGTAGGGTCTAGGCCAGGTTTCTTCAGAAGAGGTGTAACTATTGCAGTTCTGAAGGTTGGAGGGACAATTCAGTCACAAACCAGTACAAACGTGGCACTAAAAATGAGTCTGGTCTGACTAGTTTTGGAGTTCCCTTGGGGGCTCGTGATGTCATTGCCCTGAAGTAAAACTTGTAATATCTCAGGAACCGCAGCGGCAGTAATGATAATTCTAACTGCACAAATCAGCATAAACGAAGCGCTAAAAAATGAGACAATTTTGGACCATTTTGGTGCAATCTGGGGGGGGATGGTGAACTTTGAATGACCTATAAATTTAGTTGTAATATCTCAGAAACCAAAGCAGCACAAACGATAATTTTACCTGCACAAACGAAGCACTAACCTATTTGCTTGTACTTTTCAAGTGGGTGGGGGGTCAGCTTCACAGAGGTGCTGATTTGTGCTGCTATGGTTTGGGGGCGCCAGCTTGATCAACATCCTGCAAACTGCAAACCAAGCCGAGCGCATACACGCGGCCCGCCCCTGAGTCCTGACTGAATTCGACCAGCCAATCAGAGAGCAGAGATGGAGGCTGGATATGAGTCAGAGGTGGACTTCTGAATTATGTAGAAGAACCCATGAAGGTCTGGAGACTAGAGGTCTAGATCCATCAGGGTGGAGGAGACACCAGAGCTTCAGCGTCCCGGTGAACTCCTGTTCGGAGATCCCTCCACTGGCTGCCTATTCAATATCGAATTCAGTACAAAATTAGCCTTCTTAGCTACCAGTGTGTTCATGGAACTGCCCCTGCCCCTCTGAGCGAACTTCTTTCTCCAAACACTGCTACAAGAAACCTGTGCTCTACTGCCTCTTCTCACTGCCTGCACCAACCACGGACAAACTCTCCACCATGGGAGACAGGTCCTTCACGGCAGTGGCCCCTCGACTTTGGAAGCAGTGGCGGCTCCAGAAATGTTTTTCTGCAGGTGCTATGAAGGAGCTAGTCTTTTTATTGAGGGTGCTATGAAGGAGGTGGTCATGCGTACCTATTGTTCTCTAAAACACCTTCAACACTAGCAGATACACATGTGTGCACAACACCTCAACAACAGCTGAAACAATCATTAAGGTACATCATAAACATACGAACAATCGCTGACTTTTCCATGAAATCATAAACACATACAGCCACACAGAAAACCATCTATAGTGTTGAAAGGTTAGCTAACGTTAGTGTTAGCATTTCCAGCGGCAAAACCCTCGACTGCTGCGGCGGTTGAGGGTTGACTCTCTTCATCCAGATCCGTAGGTTTTTGTGGGTCTGAGATCACTTCCAAACATTCATTCATGTCTGACTGAACCCGTTGAAATGTGGGCAACAAAACCCGATCCATTTTACCACTAGCTCTACCTTTCACTCATTCACAGGTGGAAAATGAGGTCAAAGGTTAATATCAATTTCCTGTTTTGGTTTAAGATTTTACTATCTAGATGATAATTTACTGATTATTTTTGTTTTGTATGTTAAATATTATCACATCCACACGTTAAATTAAAATTAAAGTGTTAAAAAAATAATCTAATGTTTACTTGGGGGTGCAATGACTAATTCAGGGCTAGCTATAGCGCCCCATAGTGCCCCCCTGGCGCTGCCACTGTTTGGAAGGGCTCCACAATGTGGAGGTTTTCAAAAAAACGACTGAAGACATTTTTCTTAAGCAAGGCCTTTAAGAGCCATTTTTATGACCTATTGTGTGACCTGTTATAGCATGTGCTGTAATGGGTGTGTTTTTATCTACCCTTAGGGATTGTTTTTCTTTTATCTTTTACCTTGTAGCACTTTGCGATTTCTTTTGTACATGTAAAGTGCTTTATAAATAAAATGTATTATTATTATCACCAGAACAACAGCGGTCCAAGGCAAAGCATGACTCACCCACATCACCTTTAGGATAGAACCATCATGAACAGGTAGACACTGTAAAAGCTGATAAAACACTAAAGACCCAGAAAATAAAAATCATTATCCACTAATTCAATTCAACACACAGGAACCCATCAGCTCTCCTCTGATTGCTACAGTAGTTCAGAGCTTTTCTCCTTCAGGACCCCCCGTAACTGATACAGACTTACATAACTCATAGATATCACTGGGACTTGGTCATGTCACAAGCCTGCAGTCTCTGGTTATGGGGGTCATGGACCACAGCTTTTACCACCTTTCAAGATAAAAGTCACAGGTCTGCTAACAGCAGACCTAGCATGAAAGCGGAGAGCACAGAACCTCCTGAGTGAAGCTGTGAGATTTCTAAAGGTCTAGGACATCAGGAGGATTCCCCATGATGCCTAGCAGGACACATGTTGTCCTCTGGACAGACCGCAATGATGTGGAATAACTGTGTGAATTACAGTCTGTGGTGGCCATTTCAGTAAAGTAGCATAAATCTGTTAGTTGTAAAGTTCTTTTAGAATTTCTTATCATTCCTTTTCTAATAAGTTAAGTTTGCAATTTAAATGTGTTAATTTTTAATTTTTTGGTAAATTGATGTAATTGTGACCTTTTTGGACATGCCGTAGCACATGGGGAGGCGTGTGGAAAATGTTTGTTTGCCAAGTGTCAGGGGAGATGGGAGGATTTGGTTAAATGATTTTTTGACCATTTTTTTAGACCTGATAATTAAATTTAAGGTTAATTTTTCGTTGGATGAAAAGTATAACATTTTGAATGAATTTTGAACTTTTTTTTGGAAGAATAAACCAATTATAAAATTTGCAAGAAATGAAGTCTAAAAGTGTGTGCTTAAAGGAAATTGACACTCACACAAGGTTAAATCAGAGACAAATTAAAGTTAAGTTAATCGTCGTGACACATAGATATGTTCTTACCCACAAATCAGAACCTCCGTATCTGAAAGAAGGCGTGTTTCTCAGATTCTTGGTAATATCCCTTAACATGGCACGCTCTGATTTGTTAAGGAATTAATATGAGAATATAAAAACAGAATCAGTCTGGTGATTCAGCAGTTCCAGTTCCAGCTCTACAGAGTTCTAGAGGAAGCTACGGAAACAACGGCCGTCCGTATGGTCTCTTTAACTAAGAAGCAGCCTCTGACACGCTGTCACGGTTGTTGCAAAGCTGACACGGCAGTCGGTTCCTGCAGCTAATTTTGTTCCGACTCCTTAAGAGTCTAGACGCAAACGGTTCCATCCAACCTGTGTGCTGGCGACATCTCTGGACTGGAGAAATTGGCGCTGTGGTCAATCTACTGGACCTGGGTGCCCAGAGGCCATCCGACCTTGATGACCTCCGGATCCGTGAAGAGGGTCTTCCAAAGGGTGAGGTAGAACACAGATTGCGTCTGATGCCTTTTGCTAAGAATCAACTTCATAGCTTAACGCAAACCAAATTCTTTCCCTTTCACACCCAGAACTCAGCTATTCTAGATACGGAAGTTCTGATAACCACATTCACACATAGGCACCATATACCACATCTCCTCCCTCTAGATTCATCCACCACAGTAAATATTAGTTCACTTGTCATGTTTTAGTTGTTTGGACAATAAATTCTTACTTTTACAAACCTGAATCTTTCCTGAATCAAAATGAAGAGTTTACAATCCCCCTGAATGAACAAATAATCCTAAAATCGTCTGATTAAACATCCAAAGACCAAGCAGGTTGATGTTCTATATTTATATAGACTATCACAGCTTATTGGTCATAAGTAGAGGCAAGGGCGTAGGAGCGAGTTTAATATTGGGGGGGGGACACATTTTGGAAATCTAACAAATCTGTTGTAGGTCAATATTTAGGTCAACTTCACTGAAAAAATACATTGAATGATTATTTCTGATTCTAACGTGTCACTGAGTGTTTCATGCAGGCTGAATATGAACATAGTCTCCTACAGCTATCTCCTGCATTAGCTTCTGATAGAAAATCTGATAGACGGTGAAACTCTAGGATTAGAAAAGTCTGACAGATGTGACTCAGGGCGTAAGGCAAAGCCCAGAAAGACAAGAAAATAACTTTCATAGCCCAGTTCACTAACATTCTGGGTTGTTTTTTTTTTTATCGGGGACCCATGAGCCAGCCAGAGGGGGAGGAGACTTAGGCTCCCCATTAGCCAGATCCAGGTGATTACTGGCCAATGTGGATGTTTTAATTATAAAAAAGCTGTTTATGTGTCAGTACTGTTTTATTTTTATGTAATAATATGAATGTAGGATATATTATCTTATTCATATGGGTAGAGATGTGTAAACAGATTTAATACAAGACTAAAGCTGTGAATATTCAGTCTGAATTGATCTGACTCTCATCAGAATATTTTAAACTACATCAGCCAACAACGCTGACCAACAATCAGAAAAATCTGTTTGCTTCTGACAGAATGACAAAAGAAATAATTCATTCACAACAACAGCTGGAACTACGTTAATTTTCAGATGGACAAAAGAAACAAACAGTGGCCAAAATTGCAGTCTAAATGCACCAGAATGCAGAGTTTAACACTTATTTTTCTAATATTTCTAAGGAAGCGTATACAGAATGTAATTTATTCTTAACCCGTACTGTCCAGCCTACTTGTTATGAGATTACATATATTTAACTGTGTTCACTTATTATCACATTCAAATCTTCCTCTCATCAGCAACCTAAAACCATCTCATTCTTCACTGTAGCACCTACCTGCACCTCAGCAGGTCTGGTGCTCCCTGTCTCACTCTCAGCAGGTCTGGTGCTCCTGTCTCACCCTCAGCAGGTCTGGCTCTCCCTGTCTAACCCTCAGCAGGTTCCTGCTGAACTTCCTCTGATCTCTAAAATAAAAAGAGTGGACAGGAATAAGGAGTAAAATACTGTTGGACGACTAGTGCAACATTAAAATCATGGTTGTTTTAGTATTATTTAGTCGTGTTCACTTGTTATCATGCTTGAATCTTCCTCTCATCATCAACCATCTAAATTCTCACTCCACTGTAGCACCTACAGGCACCTCAGCAGGTCTGGTGCTCCCTGTCTCACCCTCAGCAAGTCTGGTGCTCCCTGTCTCACCCTCAGCAGGTCTGGTGCTCCCTGTCTCACCTTCTTCATCACTTTCCTGCTGAACTTCCTCTGGTCTCTTATATGAAAAAAGTGACATGAATAAGGTTTAAAAATGAAATGTGATGAGAATGTAACAAACAAGCAATAATCACACTTACAAATTCCATTTTTATGTGGAGATTCAACCTTTTTATTTATTTCGTGTCAAATGGTTTTTGTCTGTTACTGTAAAATTCGCCATATTTGTTGACTAGTAGTGTTGTTTAATGTTTAATGCTAACTAGCAAGATGTTTACGCTTTTCAGCCATTTTAGCATTTGACCAGAAATACAATTATACTCTTGGACTAAATTATTACCAACTCACAATTCCTTTCTTTCTTTTTTTGCCCATGAGAAGACCTCGCTGAGCTGCTGCTGTCTGTCTCTGACACCTGTCTGCCCGCCCGGCTCTGAGTCCTGCTTCACTCAGCCAGCCCGTCTAACTCCCTGAGGGGAGGGGCTGTGTCGGAGAGAAGTCCGCGGTGTCTTTCAAAATAAAAGCTCGCGAGTCAAATATTTCAAAATCAATCTTTTTCTTCTCCATGTTTTTTTTTTCTTTGGGGGGGGGGGGGGGGGGGGGGACGACGACGACGACGACAAATGCCTGTTTGTCCAATATTGGAGGGGACACATCCCCCCCCCCCCCCCCGTTCCTACGCCCTAGAGGTAATATATTAAGCTCTTAAAGCACTCAGTTTACCAAACCCTACATCTGTAACCCTGTGATGCAGTGTGTCTACCATGTTCTGTGGTGATTATTTATACTTGCTGTGTTTATGATGGGAACACGTTGCCGTCTCCCTGAATCGGACCAGGTTCTCTCTCTGAAGGCCACAACCATCGTTCTCCTACTGAACCAAAGCTGACACTTATAATTCATTATTTCAGTAAGTATTCACCTTGTTTTTATTTAAACCTGATTAAAATCCAAAAGTTCATAAAAATGAATGTAAAGTTACGCACCATGTGATCTCTGACACAACACCCGAGACAAGAGTAAAGACAGGACGCCCTCTAGTGGGTGGGGAATGTAATGACGTCCTGTCTGGGTGTAAATGTCTGAGCAGCCTGTGGGTGACATTCTGGACTGAACCCGTCCCTCAGAAACGTGTTTTTGTCTCATTTGTTCATCGTTTCCATCTTCATGTGATCATTTATCCTATATTGCTCCTTATGGCTGGATCTGCCAGCTTTGGAATAACATTATGAACATTCCCTGCTGCTGTCTGAATCCAGTAACGTGCACTAACATCCTCCCACGTAGTCCTGACTGACTCCTTCATGGTTAGATGAATCTGTCCCTCAGACCAGCTCTGTTCCAGTGTTGAGTCACACATCACGTGTTTCTTCTGCCCAGCTCACTTGCTTTCTGGAACATATGTGTTGTGTTGATGGGGGGTGAGCAGAAGCTGATTTTGCTGCAAGTATCCAGTAACACAGCAGTGATGGCTGCAGACACCAGAGAACTGAATAACCAAGACGAACTGGCTACTAAGGCGTTGAATTGAAACGCATTAAACCTTTAAGTGAACACAGGAAGCAAACCTGTAACCGGTCCGCTGCTCCTCTCCTTGCTTCATGAAGCGTTTGTCTGCAGACCAACGAATCGCTGAGCTTCTTTAGGAGTGTCCCAAAAAGAGTCAAAGAGCTGATGAATGATTGCACACGTTTATGAAAAAGAGTAACAAAGGCAGGCTATTGGCTGAGCATATATTAGGATAAAGATAAGTACTTGGCTAAATAAAGGCACATTTTTTCTTTTTGTCCAAAGAAACAACAGAAACACGACAGCCGTCACCAACACGGCTCTGAACCACACATTTGGCTCCAGGCTTTCTTTAGTGGCTGCAGTCGACACACGTCTGCCAAGGATCCTCCATCCGCCCGTCCTCGGCCGGCGTCCTGCTGCTCAACAGGCGGTGCCTTCATGATCTGAGTTGAGCTTTCATTTGACTGGGTTCCTGTGTCCAGATTTGAGTGTTGCTGGTATTTTCACACATAAGAGGAAAGTGAAATACTGAGTGACTTCCTGCAGTGCAACAGGAATCCAGTGAAGCTGCCATGTTACCGCTGATGCTGCTCAGGTTCATGAAACCACCCACGGTGCTTCCGCAGTGTGACAAACAAAAACGGGACACAGGTGGGATGGAAACAACAACCACCTCCACTCTGTTCACTGAGAGCACGCTGGATTGACCTCATCCTACCTGCTGCTCTATGAGCAGCCTCTGTTTGGAGAAACAGAGATCAGCTCTGACAGGATAAATGAGCTAACAGCTAGTCACAGCGGAGCCACCGTCTTAAACAACTCCAGTCTCAGCTCATTCATGAAAAAACACTTTCATAAAGGTTTACTTTGCTGCTAATCTAGCTGATTCAGACCTGCCAGCCTTGTCAAAAATTTAGGGTACCACATCCACAGTTTTTTTTTTTGCAGACTTTTGCCATTACGTTGTTTCCACGTTGTAATTTCCCCATTCACTGGCTGGAAACATCTTCTGGAATAGTCCAACGTATCGTGTATTTTAATATTAAACAGTAAACTCAAAAGTTGCAGTTGCTTAGCTGATATAATATGTGTGCTTATACAAGCCGACTGCCACGAGTTACTTGCATCGAATTATTTCAACATTCAATCAAAATAATACAAAATTCAGTTTTCAAGAATGTAATATTAAACTGGCTTAAAGCACATACCGTATGCACACACCACCGGGACTAATTTATACATTACCTGCAGCTCGCTGGTGGCTGATGTCCACATCATAATTGCAGATGAAGATAAATGCATGATGAGGTAGTTTAGAGGGTCACAAGCATGGCCACTAGTTTAAATGAGTTTTTTTTTTTCAATAATTTGGCTAAATCTTTTATTTATTCTTTCTTCCTGTTTTACTTTATTCGTGCATTGTTGTTGTTTGTTTTAAACAAAGCTTAATTGGTTCGCCTTCTAGTTTCTAATGTGGAAAGGTTAATTCCAGCTAATGTTTCCACTTCCTGCATCTTTAATCTGCTCTAATTATAACATGTTGTATTTCATGGGTGACCAAAATAAACATAGCCTACTGTTCATAAACCTGTAGGACTGAAAATCCTGTTAACATGATAATCCAAACGCACAATACATCATTCAGGAAAGTTGCATAATCTACTAAAGGTTTCATTTTTACCAACTGTCTTTTATGGATTTTGCTGTTAGTGTAGAACAATCTAGTCCAGGGTTGAAGAGTCTAAGTGTTGTAGGTTTGAGCTGGACCAGATCTAAGGTAGACCAGATCTAAGGTAGACCAGATTTAAGGTAGACCAGATCTAAGGTGGACAAGATCTAAGGTAGACCAGATCTAAGGTGGACCAGATTTAAGGTAGACCATATCTAAGGTGGACAAGATCTAAGGTAGACCAGATCTAAGGTAGACCAGATTTAAGGTAGACCAGATCTAAGGTGGACAAGATCTAAGGTAGACCAGATCTAAGGTGGACAAGATCTAAGGTAGACCAGATCTAAGGTGGACAAGATCTAAGGTGGACAAGATCTAAGGTAGACCAGATCTAAGCTGGACCATATCTAAGGTAGACCAGATCTAAGGTGGACCAGATTTAAGGTAGACCATATCTAAGGTGGACCAGATCTAAGCTGGACCAGATCTAAGGTAGACCATATCTAAGGTGGACCAGATCTAAGCTGGACCAGATCTAAGGAAGACCAGATCTAAGGTGGACCACATCTAAGGTAGACCAGATCTAAGGTAGACCAGATCAAAGCTGGACCAGATCTAAGGTAGACCACATCTACGGTGGACCAGATCTACGGTGGACCAGATCTAAGATGGACCAGATCTACGGTGGACCAGATCTACGGTGGACCAGATCTAAGGCGGACCAGATCTAAGGTAGACCAGATCTACGGTAGACCAGATCTAAGGTAGACCAGATCTAAGGTGGACCAGATCTAAGGTGGACCAGATCTAAGCTGGACCAGATCTAAGGTAGACCAGATCTAAGGTGGACCAGATTTAAGGTAGACCATATCTAAGGTGGACCAGATCTAAGGTGGACCACATCTAAGGTAGACCAGATCTAAGGTAGACCAGATCAAAGCTGGACCAGATCTAAGGTAGACCACATCTACGGTGGACCAGATCTAAGGTGGACCAGATCTAAGGTAGACCAGATCTACGGTGGACCAGATCTAAGGTAGACCAGATCTACGGTGGACCAGATCTAAGGTGGACCAGATCTAAGGTAGACCAGATCTACGGTGGACCAGATCTAAGCTGGACCAGATCTAAGGTAGACCAGATCTAAGGTGGACCACATCTAAGGTAGACCAGATCTAAGGTAGACCAGATCAAAGCTGGACCAGATCTAAGGTAGACCACATCTACGGTGGACCAGATCTACGGTGGACCAGATCTAAGATGGACCAGATCTACGGTGGACCAGATCTACGGTGGACCAGATCTAAGGCGGACCAGATCTAAGGTAGACCAGATCTACGGTAGACCAGATCTAAGGTAGACCAGATCTAAGGTGGACCAGATCTAAGGTGGACCAGATCTAAGCTGGACCAGATCTAAGGTAGACCAGATCTAAGGTGGACCAGATTTAAGGTAGACCATATCTAAGGTGGACCAGATCTAAGGTGGACCACATCTAAGGTAGACCAGATCTAAGGTAGACCAGATCAAAGCTGGACCAGATCTAAGGTAGACCACATCTACGGTGGACCAGATCTAAGGTGGACCAGATCTAAGGTAGACCAGATCTACGGTGGACCAGATCTAAGGTAGACCAGATCTACGGTGGACCAGATCTAAGGCGGACCAGATCTACGGTGGACCAGATCTACGGTGGACCAGATCTAAGGTAGACCAGATCTAAGGTAGACCAGATCTAAGGTGGACCAGATCTAAGAGTCTAAGTTGTCTAAGTTGTATAAATGTATCATGAGAGCTGAGTAAAGATGCTCAGGAGTGGAAATCTTTGTTGGAATCGCCCTCTCTGACTCACTTTATTTGCTTTTTGTAGTAATTTAATCTCTTGTTCTCGTTAAATAAATAAATGAATGAATATTCACATCGACAAGCCATCTCTGCGGTGATCCATAAGTAGGGTTGCTGCACATAACTTCAACAACAGAATTGGCTCCAGTACCAAGTGGTGATCGGCACAAACACACACGGAGGCTGCAGTTCTGCTGTGTGTGAGCAGAATGCAAAACGGGAGCGAGCTTCTAGTGAGCGCGTATGTTTTAGCCGCTTGCGCGCTGCGGAGCGGTTGGAGAAACTGGTTTCAACAGCAGAACTGAGCAGAATGCTGATAACAGTAGTGCAACATGTTCAGGTTTTGATTGGCAGCAGGAGAGAGAGGCAGAGGGCCAACATGGAGGGAGCAGACTGATATAGTTTTTAACCTCCTCATTAGAAAAAGAGGCAGAATTGTTTTTCTGCTTTTCTACGATGACTGCTGAAACTTCTTCATCACGCTGCTGTCGTGCATATTTGCTGCAGAACTCACAAGTTTGCAGCTTTTTGCGTAGCTTTGAGGGGTTTGTCCTACCAGCGTAATTAGATGCCAAATTACGTACTTGCTACGCAAAATGTGTACAGGTTGGCAGGTCTGCTGATTTGTTAGCGATAGCTAGCTCTGCTGCTAGGTTCCACATGGTTCTACGTAAACAAGTCAAGAATGGACACAAACCACTGTGGAATGTTGGAGATGAGAGATGGTTTTGAAAGTCGCCAATTCTTGGACTAGCTGTTAGCTTTTTGATCTTATCAGAACTAATCTACTTCTCCAAACTAAGGCTGATCACACGGCTAGCGAAATCAGCTAAATTCTTCAGTATGTTTTTTAGCATCTACTGATTAGCACACATCTGGACTGAACCACTATTCTCTTCATTTTAGCTTTGTTGGTTTAAATGTTTCCCTTTTCCTCTTTGAAGGCGTCAGTCGTTTACGACTCCTCTGGTTTCTAAACTTACTCCTCCTGAATCAGGGTGGTCCTGCCCCCCAGCTCCCAGACCATGATGAGGACCTTTAGAAGATCAAAGCTCTTCTCAACGTGTTTAAGACCCCAAATGGGCAGGTGCTGTATTTGCTGAAGGACCTGATTGGTCCCTATGACATCTCCCACAATGCTTTGCTCTTTGGGGAGCCAGCACACGGCTGGCCTAAAACACTCTGTGTTTGTTTTGACCATGGGTGTTTCTCAGTGTCAAGGAACCATGCCCTGATGTCTTGGCCCCGCCCCAGTTGCCTAGGAGATACGTCATCAGGAGACGACAAGACGTGTTCCAATGTTCATGTTCTACCGAGGCGTGTGCTCTCCGTTTGTTAGCCGTTTAGCTAGCTGAGCAGGGATACACGGGAGTAGTCTAGCCTTGGTAAAAATTACCCAGAATACACCGCGGTATTTTCAAAAGCACGGCAGATCAGAAGCCGGCAGCTACTTCGGGGACAATTTTCAAGTTAAAAGTAAGTCAGCTAGTTTAAAATGTTTGTTTTAGATCCAAAGAAGTTATCTATGGTTGGTTAGTTGCTTAGTAGTTGCAGCTTCGGTGGCTAGCGGGTAGTAACTCACTTATATTTTTAATTTAATAAACATTTACACAATTTACAAAGTAAAAGTCTCATTATATATTTATATTGAAACTAATACATATAAAATATAACGTTATCTCCCGTGTCACATGACATTACGTGACCGCCGTGGTCACGTGATGCAAGTCTGTTCCATTTAACCGTTTTCTTTGACCAAGGAAGGACAGTGTCCTCGTAAGCAAGGCGCCTTCACAATGAGAAACACCCCATGTTTCTAGTTTTCCCTTTTAAATTCAGCTGGTTTTTGTCAGAAATGGATTGTAAATGTGTGATCAGCATTTGTGCTCTAAAACAAAGTGTCTAGTAAAGTTTAATTACAACTGCTGCCAAAGACAGGTGGATGAAATTCATCCGCTTCCATTCACAGGTGTAAGTGCTTCGGGGGTGCTTTCAGCACCGGTTTAGACAGATTTGATCCATCTAATAATAATTCACTGGAGAAAATATGTAAAATTCAAAAAGCAGCTTTGCAGCACCGCCCAGTTGCGGCCTGTGGTACTGAACCACAGCTGATTCAGGTCACATGGTCTTTGCAGAGGACAATGAAACTGAGCAGCAGTAAAGGGTGTGTGTGCAGGAGTTACATACATGAACACACAAGCGTTACGTGTTGTATGATAAGTGCCTGTTTGGATTCCTTTGTTTGTTGAACTGCACGTGTGAGTTTGACGGCTGCAGCCCTGTGCTCAGGCTCCTCTCTAAAGGAGCCTGCTACTGCACACAGATGGATGCACGCTGATGCATCCTGCACGTGCATGGTTTCAAGAGCCAAGGCAGTTATTCTCCTCGTGTAACAAACATTACTGAAACAGCACATTACAAAAGATAAATAAACACTTACATCAACCAGTTTGACGGTTTCATTTAAAACACACAGATGACTCCATCTGTAAGAATGTTCATTTGAAGGCACAGCTGAGTCTTTTAGAAAACGTTAGTGCTTACATAAACAAACAGACTAAATCTGCTGCAAATCTCTGAACTGGTTGGAAAAAGTCTGGTTCCCTTATAAAAACGTCTTTGGTTGGCTCCAGCTGCATCCTGGTAAACACTGGTGAATGCATACTTCATTATTAATGTAAATCTTCACTAAAGCCACAGCTGAACAAGCAGACAGGACAGTGTACAAATGATATAAAACAGGTCCTAATAACACGACATAAGCAGTGAAATAAGCACTGATACAGGCAAACTATACTGCGTTTGAGTCCTGCTGCGCTCCGCCATGACAGCTCCAACTACTCCATCACAGCAGGACGGACAAAACCCCCACGAGACGACACTCGCTCGCCCTGAAACACAGATCAGAGAAAAAAGAATAATCATCTATAATCCACCTCATATAATCCCATATTAGCTCCAGGTTCATGGTGATGTTCAACCAAGAGTTTACAGAACAGACTGTTGCTCCCCGGACCTTAAGTGCCTGTCCTTCTACCTACCTAGGGAGCACACCATCATCATTACTGGATTACTGCATGGGCGGTTATCTTTCAGCTGCAACAAGTTTTCCAACCCAACTGGTGCATTTCTTAAACAACCATGTGGAAAAAGACGTTAGCCTGTGTGAGAAGGATCAGATCAACGGCATCAAGCAGAGAAAACATCTAAGGAGACGCAGAAACGACTAAAAGTGGGTTCAGAACTGTCCAGCACTTTATTAAAACTGGTCTGATGAGTCCAGATGGACCCTGTTCCAGAGTGAAGGTGCATCAGGGTAAGAAGAGAGGCAGATAAAGTGATGCACCCATCATGCCTAGTGCCTACTGTACAAGCCTGTGGGGGCAGAGTTATGATCTGGGCTTGCTGCAGGTGGTCAGGTCTAGGTTCAGGAACAGGATGTGTTCCAAGAATGAGGTCAGCTGACTACCTGAACATCCTGAATGACCAGGTTATTCCATCTTCCCTGATGGCACGGCCATATTCCAAGATGACAATGCCAGGATTCATCAGGCTCAGATAGTGAAAGAGTGGTTCAGGGAGCATGAGACGTCATTTTCACACATGGATTGGCCACCACAGAGTCCAGACCTTAACCCCATTGAGAACCTTTGGGATGTGCTGGAGAAGGCTTTGTGCAGCGGTCAGACTCCACCATCATCAGTTAAGATCTTATTTAGACATTATAGCAGTGCTGGATGGAACTAAACCTGTAGTCAAAGCTAAAGGTGCTTTCCCCAGCATCGTTTTACTGAGGTGGGTCGCCCGGACGTTTCTCTGGGCCTGAATGTTTTCTCACAAAACACCGCTCACACACTTCGCTGGCACATTTAACAAGCTTACTTTGAATTACCGTAACTCACCAACAGTTTGTGCCGTCACAGTTATCCAGAAACTGTTCCACAGTTTGTGGAAAATTCAGACGGATTCTTAAAACGAAAAGTTGGTTGGTTAGTGTTATTATGGTAAATCCTGTTCTGCTGTAGCAGGAAGTCGGTTTCACACAAACTAATGGCGCCAAGTGAGACACCAAAAATGTGCAACAGACAACAGCAGCCATACATAATGTTGGCCATGAGGGCGCCACGTAAGAAAAAAAAACAGCAAAACAACCAAATGTCGCTCCATCAGCTCAAGCATCGGGATCTCGCAGCCCCCTGTCCCCACCCCGTCAGTGCTTGCTGCTACTACCTAACCCGGGGAAACCTCCAGTGTGTAAAACAGTTACCACAACAGATCCTGGGTCAGTCAGGAAGGTTTTAAAATAATAAAACGCAGTTTTCTCGATCAAGCAATCACCATTTTTTTTCGTAAAACAACAGATTGTTCAGCCCTACATAAAAGTACAGACAACCTCCTGGACATGGACACGAGAGGACAGCGGATAACAAAACAAAGAGACGTGTAATATGAGTGACCACTGAAACCGCCGTCAGCACCGTTATGAGGATGGAGGTGATCTGCTTACCTGTGTCGGGGTGTTGCTGTCCGGGTAGTGCTGAATGTTGTGCGAGTGCTGTGTGAACACCACACCGGGCGTAGCTGTCGGCGGGCTGATGGTGGCGCTCTCCTGGTTGACAGCTGATGTGCCGTTCACAGGCCCCGCGTGGCTCCACTGGAAGTAACGGGGAGCTTGAGAAGGACCCTGATCCAGAGGTACATCAGTCCTGCTGAAATCTGACGGCTCACGGTGAGACAGGACATCTCCTCTGTCTGGGCTGGAGAAGTGCTGCCCAAACATGCAGCTGCTGTGAGGGGCTGCCCGCCCCCCCTGCTCCCCGAGTCCTGGCCAGATTGCAGCATGTGGGAATGTTAGATTTTGTGTGTTTTGGTTCTGGAATGTGGGGACAGTTCCATGCCCATTTTGCATGATGGTGGGGTGCGTCAGCGCCTGACTCGGAGGCCACTGGTACAGCGAGTTGTTGTGAGTTTCTAACGCCACGGTCTGTTGGAGAAACTGTGTGTGACGGCCAACAGGAAGGGTGGAAGAACTCGAGGAGCTGTAGTCGTTACACGAAACAAGAGGTGGCAAAGTGTTTGTTACAGCGGGCAGTGGTGGTTGCCGAACAGAACTCTGCAGCATCGGCCCAGCTCCTGTCAGAGTCGGCACCTGCAGACCGGCTGGATGTGACAGGAGCTGGTTTGGCTGCTGGATGAGAATAGAACCTCCCTGAGGGCGGCTTGTGGGCCTAAACGATGCTTGTCGACATGCAAAGAGAGATGAGAATGATTCATCAGCTGAGATGTTGGGAACTGTGAGCTCTGGGAGCTCGATGGACGGGGTGAAGATGTCCTTCAGCTGCAGCTGCTGCAGGGGAGGCAGGCTGCTGTCAGGCTGAGAGATCACAGGACCCTGATGGGACAGTTTCTGGTTCCCACTGACCACCAGGCTGTGCTCTCCAATCATTGGCCCGTTGTCCTGGTGAGCATAGTGGCCGTTCACCGGAGAGTAAGTGCCATCAGGAGCTGGAGCCTGAAACAGCTGCGGCTCACACAGTTCAGGGGGGGTGCAGCTGTTTACTCCGGAGTGGCAGTTACGGGGGAGGCTGCTGAGGGCCTCCTCTTCCTTCTCCTTGAAGACGGTATCGATAAAGTCGATGATGTCATCAGGGATGATGCTGTCCAGGTCTGACTTCATGCTCATCTGAGGATCTTCTTCCTGGTGGAATCTCTTGAGGCAGTTTTCCCACTCCATCGGATCTGCATCGTCCACATCCAGATGCTGCAGGACTGCATCAAATTCTCCCTCTTGTGAGAGCTTCTCCAGGCTGTCAATCACAGCCATCACCGACGGCTTGGCCTCCTTACCCAGCACAGCCTCTCTCTCTGTGGCTGGAGCCTCGTTATCCTGCCACGAGTTACTAGCCACGCTGACAAGGGCGTGGCTGTCCATGAACACCTGGTCCACTGGCAGGGGTGCTTCTGGTGTCTGGCTGTAGATGGTTTCATCCTGTCTCAGGAAGCAGTCCAGCAGAGAGCTGGGGAACACGTCCTTCTTGGCATCTTTGCCGTCGAACATTTTGTTGAACTGGAACTGGGGGATGTCCATGGTTTGGTTGGTGCTGTAGAGGATGGCCTCTCCTGTGGAGCAGCTGAAGGGCAGCTGCATCCTCCGCTGCCGCAGGTACTCCTCTCCCTCGGCGTTCCTGCAACAGAACCAACAGCCCACGTTACACCCCCGCCACCGCGACCCATCTGACTGCTGTCACGGTGACCACTCACGTTAAAGCTTTCTGATAAGCGATGATGAACTCGGGTCTTCCTCCCTTATAGATGAGCTTGGCGTTGGCTTTCACCCACACCCAGCTGTTGGACCTGCTGAGGAGTCTGAACACAGTCAGACCACTCTCTCCAGTCTTAATCACTGTGGAGGACAACAAGAGACACCTGTCAGATCTCCAGCCTCTATGGTTAAACAGGGAGGGGTGTGTGTGTGTGTGTGTGGGGGGGGTCGTACTGCGGATGTGGTTGTCTGCACAGTACATCATATCAGCAGCGTGGATGAACTGGTAACCAGAGCCTTTCATACACAGCTCAGCCTCAGAGTAACCCAGAATGATCTTCCCCCTGGAGAAACACCAAGAGGACAACATGGAGTCAGGGTCAGGAAGACAACCGCCGTTTCGTCTCTGCAGTAGGGCTAGACCAGGGCTCGGCAACCTTTTCCCATCACAGAGCCATTATTACTTGTTTCCCTCAGTAAAGAAAACACGGGAAGCCGCAGCAGCCGAGAGCCACCATTAGTGGTTTCAGTAGTTAAGCAGCTTTGAGACGCGTCACACGTCTCCTTTTAAAACACGTTTAAACTGTTCAGAACACAAATCCAGGCTCTCTCTCGTTGGAACGTTGTAATTACACTTTGTACCGAATGAAACTTCACATTAAACAATGTTGGAAAGGTAAGAAAAGGACACGGTCAATTCGTTTTCTCCACGTTTACAGCGACGGAGATGACGGCGCCGTGAGCCTGACTCTGGTGTTTAACAAGTTTAATGTTCCTGTTTGCAACAATCCTCACAAGAAGGCTAAACAGTTAGAAGACAGGGTTCGCACTGGCCGGATATTTCCTGTTTTTGATCGTTTATTTTGATGGAGAAACCTCGAGCCTGCAGATGCACTGACATTTTCACCGTTACGCACATTGCAGACGTAGCTAAATCGCTCAAGAAAAGATTCCCATCAGAACATCTGAGCTAGACACTCAGCTCAGCTCAGCTCGCTGTCAGCGCGCACGTAAGGTGGACAGCGAGCCGAAGACGTGGAGATCGGGGTTTGGAGCACGTCGCAGAACCAGAGCCATGCAGGAAGGTTCCTCCCACTGAAGCGAGTGTTTTCAGACCCGAACTCTCAGAGAGACTCGTCATTTAGAAAATGTTCCTGATGATGAAACTTTGGCTGAATAGCGCTAGTTCCCGTCTCCAATGGTGACGCATCCATGAGCCTGTCCGAGTCCAGAACCTCATATCCTCTTCAGCTCAGAAAGCTCCTACAGAGACATCTGATTACGCACAAGCAGGTGACCCGTCAACCCGGTCTCACAGTAAGACCGGGTTGGACCGGTTCAGGTTTACAGACAACCTTCACATTTAGAATTGGCATGCAGATAAAAAAATAATGCAGTAAAATAAAATATATTTATTCATTCATTATTTTACAAACACAGAGAGCCGCATCAGATGGGTGGAAGAGGCGCGGGTTGCCGCCCCCTGGGCTAGACCGTGTGCTGTGGGCTAACTGAGAAGTACGAACAGCAGCACCTGCTATCCACGCCCATGGGGGTGAAGTCCAGCTTGTGCTTTGTCTGGAAGAGGAGCATTTTAGCTCTGATCTCCACGATGGCCGGAGGCTGGGCCGGTACCGCCACAGCAAACAGCGCCAGCTGAACCTTGCTCCCAGATCCGCTGTCCCTCACAGTGTTCGGGCCATGAAGGTACTTCAGGCGCCCCTGGAACTTTAGAGCCTATTTAAGGAAGTAGATCCTGTTTCATCATCCGTTCTGTTAAAGATAAATAATAAAAATGAAACTGAGACGAACCAGGAAACCGGAGGAGTTGTCCAGGAGGCAGCGGAAGCGACACACGAAGCTCCTCTCCAGGAAGGACGAGTTGTCTGGAGGAAGCTGCTCAGCACTGTACATCACTGCATTCCCACATCCGCAGGACCCTAGAAGACACGCGGACCACGGAGAGGCTTCAGGTCACATGGAAGTTGGTGTCACACTTCTTTGGATGGAGAAACAACAGAAGCTCCTCAAAGTAAGTGACCTAAGCCCTAAAGTACATCAGAGTTACCTCTTCATCTGCTGCAGCAGGTGGAGGGTTCAGGGCAAAGTGGAGCTGCTCTCTGAACAAGGCTCGGTCGTCAGTGTGGATGAGATCAAACACACTTTGATGGATCACATCCGACTGCACAGAGAGCAGAGACACGCGTCACGTCAGGGCTTTAGGGTTGACCCCAGAGTGTGGACTTTTTGTTAACACACACCTGTACTCCAGGTAATCAAACACAATCTAAGTTTTTCTACAAAACTGAAAACGATTTCTGCATCATCAGAAATCTGGAGCACATGAAGCAGCGTCTGACCTGATGGAAGCCCAGGTAGTCCTGGATTGTAGGAGAGGCATAAAACACGAGTCCCTCTGACATGACGGCCAACACGAAGCCATTCAGGGCCTGCAGGAAACACACGTCAGCTTCAGGCTCCTCACGCAGCTGAACACACCTGTATAGCCCTTACAAGTAATGCTTTATTTTAAACTGTTCTTTCAATCACAGCATTTTTTATTTTGAAAGCCCCCCCCCCCCCCCCCCCCCCCCCATGTAATGAGGCGAATACAACGAGCATGCTCTGTGTTTATGTCGTGTGCTAACTGAGGTTGTTCCTTATGATGGTTTGCTGTTGATCCTTTTAACCCTCCCACTGTCCTATCAGGTGACCCCTCCAGGAAAGGTGCCCGTTGAGCAGGGTTGATCCCTTGAGGTCCACCACCTCACTACTGCCACGTTACAAGCGAGACTTTTCATGATTCCTGCTGGTTCTGTGGGTCCAGCTTCTGTTCGAGCAGGACACAGTCAGCAATCTGTGGTCAGATCGCCAGACGTCTGAAGAACCAATCAGAGGTGCTGAGCAACTATTGCACAGGTGCTATTGCACGTGTGATCTCTCTCTCTCTCTCTCTCTCTCTCTCTCTCTCTCTCTCTCTCTCTCTCTCTCTCTCTCTCTCTCTCTCTCTCTCTCTCTCTCTCTCTCTCTCTCTCTCTCTCTCTCTCTCTCTCTCCTCTCTCTCTCTCTCTCTTCCTCTCTCTCTCTCTCTCTTTCTCTCTCTCTCTCTCTCTCTCTCTCCTCTCTCTCTCTCTCTCTCTCTCTCTCTCTCTCTCTCTCTCTCTCTCTCTCTCTCTCTCTCTCTCTCTCTCTCTCTCTTCTCTCTCTCTCTCTCTCTCTCTCTCTCTCTCTCCTCTCTCTCTCTCTCTCTCTCTCTCTCTCTCTCTCTCTCTCTCTCTCTCTCTGCCCTCTCTCTGCCCTCTGTCCATCTTTATGTGCCCGGTTCAGGTAGTCTGGCTGGCCATGGCACACCCTGGCTGGTCCCATCCATCTACTTTTTATTTCTTTTCTTCTGTTTTTGATTCTCCAGTCTGAATTTCCTTAGCTACCTCAGGTTCACTCCCCATCTTCCAACCAACCCTTTCTTTCTCTTTCCCATTTATTCCACAACACTTACATTGGGCTCCTAATGGTGATGCGCCCATATGAAATGTTTGAGCCGATGTCGATATCCGATACTAATGTACTGACATTAATGCTTCTAAAATCAACAGGTTTTGTATAGAATGAAAAAGATTAAGGTTATTATGTAAACATGCATTTAAGCTTCTGAGTTGAAAACAGTCATGACTAAACAAGTACAGATCCCTCTGAAAAAGACAAACAAATAAGATGGAAAAAATATTGGTCGTTAATATCAGCCCTGCAGGCTCTCCTCAAGACCTTTGAATCTGTCTGTCTGTCTATCTGTCTGTCTATCATCTATCTGTCATCTGTCTGTCTGTCTATCTGTCTATCATCTATCTGTCATCTGTCTGTCTGTCTATCTGTCTATCATCTATCTGTCTGTCTGTCTATCTGTCTGTCTGTCATCTGTCTGTCTGTCTGTCTGTCTATCTGTCTATCTGTCATCTGTCTGTCTGTCTGTCATCTGTCTGTCTGTCTGTCTGTCTGTCTGTCTGTCTATCATCCATACACACAACGGTTCGTTTCAACAATTCTTAACAGAAACATAAAAAGGGCTTTTCAGATTTACAGTTTTTCTCAGTCGCTTTGGTGCGTTTCTCAGAACACTATTAACATTTGCACAGCAGTTAGTGCTTTTCTCAAAACAATTAGTGCAAACTGCAAAACCCAGTGGATAGCCTGCAAAAGCACGTCACATGCTCAAAATTGATAATCCATTCCTCAAAAGCAAGTATTCATGTCAGTGAAACTGTCAGTGCCATCAAAATGAAAAGTCTTGACACCATCTTTATGAACAAGATAGTCAAATGGCTTTGTCATGTTTTCACCATGACAGTTTATAATTTCAGTGTTTTCCATTGCAAGAATATTTGGTGACCCCAGAAAATGCTCAAGACAGCACTATGCCCTACTTGTACAGCCATTTGAAATGTGCAGTAAAGTTACTGTAGATGTTATGGGAGTTTTGGGAGTAACTGAGACACTGAATACGTACGTTTTACATTTTTACTGTATAGAAGTGTTTGTAATTCTACAGCATTGTGCAAAAGAAAATATGCTACAGTCACTTGTTTACTGTAGAATACATGTAAACATACAATCTCCCTTTTGGTAGAGCTGTGCACAAATGTGAACAATATACATTCAATATACATTACATGTAACAGTACATACAGTATTGCACAGTACTGTAACATACAGGTACAGTAAATCATTCTGGCACATCCAGACGTTCCTGTCTGTCTGGCCACATATTTTCATCTACATCACAACGGATGTCATCCCTCACAATGCAGCGAGGAAAGTATCTCCTGGAGTGGCGAATCCATCCTCTGCAGGACTCTGCTGTGATGTTGTCACATGCTGCATCCATGGCTGCTAGCAGGGCCATTTGCTCATGTGGATGCCGGTCATAAACTTTCCACCTCCAGGCAGAGAAAAACTCTTCTATTGGATTAAGGAATGGGGAATATGGAGGGAGATATTCAACCAGCATTCTTTCATGTGCTGCATACCACTCTCTGACCAGATGGGAGTGGTGAAAACGGACATTATCCCAGACAACAACATACTTGCTGAGTTGGCCTCCACCCCTCTCATTCTCAGGGACCAGGTTCCTGTAAAGAGTGTCTAAAAATGTCAGGAGATGTTGGGTATTGTATGGACCAAGAAGGGGGATATGGGTGAGGACGCCGTTGTCTGAGATGGGTGCACACATGGTAATATTCCCTCCGCGCTGACCAGGGACTTCAGTGGTTGCTCTCTGTCCAATGTGATTTCTTCCACACCTTCTGCCTTTGGCCAGATTGAAACCTGCCTCATCAACATACAGGTGCTGGCCAGTAAATTAGAATATCATCAAAAGGTTGAAAATATTTCAGTAATTCCATTCAAAACGTGAAACTTGTACATTATATTCATGCAATGCACACAGACCAATGTATTTCCGATGTTTATTACATTTAAATTTGATATTTATAGGTGACAACCAATGAAAACATCAAATCTGGTATCTCAGAAAATTAGAATATTCTAAAGGCCAATGAAAAAATGTTTGTTTCTCTAATGTTGGCCAACTGAAAAGAATGAACATGAAAAGAATGTGCATGTATAGCACTCAATACTTAGTCGGGGCTCCTTTTGCCTCAATAACTGCAGTAATGCGGCGTGGCATGGACTCGATCAGTCTGTGGCACTGCTCAGGTGTTATGAGAGCCCAGGCTGCTCTGATAGTCGTCTTCAGCTCCTCTGCATTGTTGGGTCTAGCGTATTGCATCCTCCGCTTCACAATACCCCATAGATTTTCTATGGGGTTAAGGTCAGGCGAGTTTGCTGGCCAATCAAGGACAGGGATACCATGGTCCTTGAACCAGGTGCTGGTGGTTTTGGCACTGTGTGCAGGTGCCAAGTCCTGTTGAAAGGTGAAGTCTGCATCCCCATAAAGTTGGTCAGCAGCAGGAAGCATGAAGTGCTCTAAAACTTCCTGGTAGACGGCTGCATTGACCCTGGACCTCAGGAAACAGAGTGGGCCAACACCGGCAGATGACATGGCACCCCACACCATCACTGACGGTGGAA
The DNA here is from genome assembly GCF_043380555.1 of Nothobranchius furzeri. Lineage (NCBI taxonomy): Eukaryota > Metazoa > Chordata > Actinopteri > Cyprinodontiformes > Nothobranchiidae > Nothobranchius > Nothobranchius furzeri. The sequence continues at coordinate 37,484,575 of NC_091754.1, forward strand.
ACTTTACACTGGACCTCATGCAACGTGGATTCTGTGCTTCTCCGCTCTTCCTCCAGACTCTGGGTCCTTGATTTCCAAAGGAAATGCAGAACTTGCTTTCATCAGAAAACATAACTTTGGACCACTCAGCATCAGTCCAGTCCTTTTTGTCCTTGGCCCAGGCGAGACGCTTCTTGCGCTGTTTCTTGTTCAAGAGTGGCTTGACACACGGAATGCGACACCTGAATCCCATGTCTTTCATGAGTCTCCTCGTGGTGGTTCTTGAAGCGCTGACTCCAGCTGCAGTCCACTCTTTGTGGATCTCCCCCACATTTTTGAATGGGTTTGTCGTCACAATTCTCTGCAGGGTGCGGTTATCCCTAGAGCTTGTACACTTTTTTCTACCACATTTTTTCCGTCCCTTCGCCTGTCTGTTAATGTGCTTGGACACAGAGCTCTGCGAACAGCCAGCTTCTTTAGCAATCACCTTTTGTGTCTTGCCCTCCTTGTGCAAGGTGTCAATGATTGTCTTTTGGACAGCTGTTAAGTCAGAAGTCTTCCCCATGATTGTGGTGCCTTCAAAACAAGACTGAGGGACCTTTTAAAGGCCTTTGCAGGTGTTTTGAGTAAATCAGCTGATTAGAGTGGCAGCAGGTGTCTTCTATATTCAGCCTTTTCAGAATATTCTAATTTTTTGAGATACCAAATTTGGAGTTTTCATTAGTTGTCACTTATGAATATCAAATTTAAATGTAATGAACATTGGAAATACATTGGTCTGTGTGCATTGCATGAATATAATGTACATGTTTCATGTTTTGAATGGAATTACTGAAATATTTTCAACCTTTTGATGATATTCTAATTTACTGGCCAGCACCTGTATATGAATGTGTGCAGTGGTTCCCTGGCTTCTAGCTCCAGTACATGCTTGAGAGAGACAGAAATGCAATTTCACAATTGTCCTGTGTACAGTAACAAACAGTAATGCATGCATTTGGTAAAACACATTGTAGAGTATGTTTTGTAGAATTGCTAGTGTACTGCATAAAACTACAAAGTACTGTAAAGCAGTTTACAGTGCTGAACATGGATGACCTGCTTTACCTGCACATACTGGTGACGGATCTCCTTCACCCTTTCACAGTTTCGTTCGAATGGCACTGTATACAACTGCTTCATGCGGATTTCTTTTTTTTATTTTAGAACTCTGTCGATTGTTGAAATTGAAACTGATTCAATATTGCCAAATACTGTGTTATTCTCTATGACAGCGCTTTGTATTCGCAACTTTATTGCATTGTTTGCAATGACCATTGCACAAATGGCTTCCTCTTGCTGTGGGGTAAAAGGGGCCCTCTTCCACCTCCACGAGGTTGTCTTTCAATCCTACGTGGTGCAGAGTAAAATTACAGTAAAATCACAAATACAGTACAGTAACATGAGATATGTATGAGATGGTACAGTACAGTACAGTAAATTACTGTATGCATACTTGTTTTCCCTACGGAATATTTGAATGATTGAACTGACAGTAGTTCTTCCAATATTGGGTTGCACCCTTCGACCAGCCTCCTCCATGGTGAGGCCGTGATTGACAACATGGTCCACAATTGTAGCCCTAATTTCATTAGGAATGTGCCTATATCTTAGCCTAGCAAGCCAGACTAAATAAATGTATTATTTAGTCTGGCCACGCTCCATTGACGGCTCTCGGTTGTGGGGCGGGTTCTACCGTTGTCTTTCAAATGATCTCCACATTCCACTGGACAATGAATGTGACATACTCTTGTTTCACTCTGTTGCATCATCCCACCCACCAGGCTTATAGAGTGCCCTGACTGGCCCACAAAGCGGATAAAGCTCTGTGATTTGTTCACTAAGCAGATGGAGCACTATGATTGGCCCACCATTATGGACCAATCACAGCTCTTTATGTGTTTGAAACCCCTCTAGAGAGCTGTGATTGGCTAGCCAGAGTCCTGGTAGGAGCTGCGGAGGTTCCAATGGAGCGTGCCTAGACCAAACTTTGCAAAGCAAGAATTTGGTCTAGTTCACTAGGCTACCTATATCTGCCTCTTCTCCCTCTTCCCCTTCCGCCCCGCATCCTCACCCCTCTTCCATGATGCTGATCTTCCATTTTGTGTCACAGAAGTGTAGAAATGGTACACACTAGCTCCTGCTCAGTTCATACATGCTTGCCAATTGAGGATTCACCTCCTCATGAGTGACAGCTGAATAGGGTTGTCACGGTAACCGGTATAGCGGTAAACCCCGGTAAAAAAGTTGACAATAAAAATAACCGTCCAGTTTTTAAAAAACTAAATTATCTCGGTGGGTTTACCGTGGCC